>NC_061513.1:83025601-83052194 GCF_022539505.1 Lolium rigidum
GCGGCCCACCTCCTGATTTAGCCAAAATCTGGTGATAACACACGCAGTGGGCACTCCTGAGAGACCGTTTGCTCGATAGTCACATCCAATACACGTCGATGTCGACGCTGCAAGGGCGTGTCTACTTGGCAACGTTCGAGGGGAATGTACTGCAGGTGAGGGTAGGTCCCGAACCTCGGCTGGTGCCCGTGGTTATGGACCAGCCCTTCAAAGAGCACATCAACGGCAAAATGATCTCCTACCTCGTCCCGGCCGACGACCACCAGCGGCACCGGGGCATGTTGTTGGTGCGCCACTACAAATGCCTTGATCACTTCAGTTCGGCAGAGCGGAGGAAAATGAAGCGCGGGAAGAAGATGGACGCTATCAGGGTGGAGACCGACTAGTTGCGCCATTGAAGATGCTCTAATTCGTACCATATTGTTATTTTAGAGATTGGGGATGAGATGGATCATGATTCTTTCAAATTTTTTTCTTTTCCATTTGCTGCTTAAACTAACAGTTTATGGTAACGGAAGAGATATTTTGGTGAGTCTGCTAGAAATCCTCCAACTCTCTACATGTAAAAGAACACGGTGAAAGTATCGCACGGAGGACGACTAGTTGAGGGTACCAGCTATCCCATCCGAGACAGTGCGTAGCTCGCTAAGACAGGCAATTATTATCAACTCTTAACACAAATCTGAACACGCAATACAGTGGACGTTAACAGGGATGCAACATCTGACGGCCTCACGCAGGCCTAATCGAAAACCTCCCTTAGCTCACAGCGGCAGCACCGCAAACCAAAGAGCGAGAAGCCCCAGCGTGGCGCCGCCCCACTTTGAATGCCACACGGCTACAGCATCCGACGACATGGGCGCCGGCGGAGTAGGCGACGACATCGGCGCAACGGCCGCGAGCGGCAGATACGACTCCGACGACTGCACCACGGGAGCCAATGCCGGCGCAGGCTTAGGCGGGGAGCACCACTTCTTGTGCCTCTTGTGCCCCGCATGTCTTGGCGGTTCAGCGGCGGGCGCCGGAGCTGGTGGCAATGGCGAGGGTGGCAGCTGCGGCGGGGAGCTGGGTGCCGCGGGTGCGGGGCGGTCGGCGACGTCCACCTCCACCTTCATCCCGTTCTGGCAGTGGCCTGGCCCGCCGCAGATGAAGTAGCGCTTCCCCGGCGCGGTGAGCGCGACGGTGGTGAGGCCGCTGTTGTCGAAGGAGACGGGGTTGGCCGTGGAGCACGCCTCGTAGTCGTCGGCGGTCACCTCGACGACGTTGTGGTACGCGCTGTACTTGAACGCTGCGTATCGTCGTTTGAGCGCGAAAAACATGGATTAGCAGGATGAGTATGAATTGAACGATCAGAGCATTTTGTTGTTTAGAACAATCACGCGCTTATGAGTCCGGTACAGCGGCACTCATGACTTACTTAGGGTATCTCCGGGAGCAAAGCTCTGGGCCGCAGCCCAGGACTTGTAGTCCGTCCTCCCCTGCCAGCCGCCGGTTGGGTCGCCGACGAAGTAATCAGCGGCGGTGACGACGTGGATCAGTGCTGCTACTGCGGCGATGCAGATCGCCGCCTTCATCTCTGCCATCTTCGTCGCAGAAGGCATGTTCTGGTGTAAAAGGTGCATTCTGAGTCGCTATATATAGAGGAATCAGCGTGCACACTCCTACAGAATTTCGAGCGACAGACCAAACCAGGCAGTTGGTAGAAAAGAACAACCGGTAGAGCAGATCCAGTTTTTGGAGCATGCAGCAGCACCTGTATATACGTCCGTTTACTGAATCGGGAAACATTCCGTATAATTTCCACTGAGCCAGCAGGCCATGCTGTTCATCAGGTCCAGCCGATCGATCAGCGCATCTCGGACGCTCGTCGACAAGCGTTTCCGGCCACGACGAGGGCCAACTCACCGGCAACGGCGGCAGCAGCACGTTCAGGGCGGCGTAAAAAGAATGTTAAACCCAGCCGCAGTTCGCGCGTGCACCGCCCGCAAGGCACCTTTTCACCGCTGCGTATAATGGTCACCTACATTCCCTCCGGGACGCGCAACGCTACAGTTCACGCCGGAATCTGCTCGGCGGTGGATACGGCTAGATGGAATGTCCAAGAGCGTAGGGCCTGGAACGAACACTCTCGGCCGTCGGACCATGGACCGGTCCAGCTTGCACATGTGCCAACGGCTGCCAAATCGATTGAACTTGAACACGAGGGAGATGTCGCCAATTGATACATCCGAAAGGGTGAACAAAAGCGACCCCAAGTGGCCCGGCTCAATTCTCCCAGAAGCCAAAGGCCAGATCACGTTACAATTCATCAGGCTGGCTACAGTGTCCACAACTTCAGAGTTCAGATTCTGTTGACGCAAGAAAAATACAGGGGATTTCTTGCAGCCTGAGGATTTCTTCTGTTTCCTTCCTAGCAGGGGAGCTCGAAGCCCATGTACTGCCCGCTCGTGTACTGCGCCCAGACACGAACTGCGCCGGAGTAAGCGATGCCGCCTTTGCTGACAGCCAAGACGGCAGCAACCAATAGGACGATGAGCGAAACCCTGCCCGACTTCCTCATGGCGCCCTCGATCACAACCAGTCCGAAGATCGAACCTACGAAGCAGGCGGCGGCATAGACCAACGCCCCCGCGATCCCGTCAACGCCCAGGATTATGAACTGGACCATCGACATGGATGCGCAGAAAAGAACCATAAACATCGTCGTCGCTGACGCTGTCTGAAAAAAAAATTCAGATCGGATTATGCATGCATCAGCTCAATGATAGCTACTGAGCTTGCCATTGCTTCTTGACTTGGAAAAAACAGGAACGCCACCGAGGAAGCACTTACTTTTGGAGGTACTCCAGTTTGGAGTAGGACAGGGTTCAGAAGCAGGCCACCTCCGATGCCAAAGAGGCCACTCATGACGCCGGTCAGCAGAGCAGCCACTGAGAAGACGTACACCGGCATAGCATCCAGTCTGCTCTTCACTGCAATTGCCTACGGGTTTTATCATAGAAGACATACTAATTTGCCTCAAGCTAATTGAAAAATCCTCGCTAACGAAGTTAACTGAACGAAATTATAGCTTGCTGTAGCGTACCAGCTCAACCACCTGGCAGTTTTGAGTTTGTAGTTTTCTTTTCTGGTGCACAATACACGCTGTGAATGCAACGGCGATAGGGATCTGGGCCACGGTGATGAGCCAGTATGCAACTCTACATGTCTGCATGTCAAATACCCCCTGAAGAAAGGATGTTTCCTCACAATCTTCAGTTAAGAACATACTAATTTGGCATGAGGTGCACGTATTTGCTTACAGTACTTTGCGTAATTCAGGAAGCAATTGCCTAATTAAGAATGAACTAGCAAGGTGGCCTCGTAAATGCGAGTGGCAACATCTGAATATGTCTAGAATAAATTATGGTTTAATAAATATTTGTATTATAAGATTGTAATTTCATAGCTGTATGGTCACCATAGATATCACAGTAAATAAAATATTACATGTGTGGGAGGCATTTTTAATCATTTTAATTTTGTGGGAGAATAGTTAATGTTGCCATAAAAAAGAATTTATTAATGACTATATATGCTTTTTGCACATGGTAATATTAGATAAATACATAGAGCTAAATTTATATCGCGAGCAAAGATGTAGTTTTTATATGATGTTACTTTGATGTGAGGTTAAAAATCTGATTATGCCCACAAGTTTTTTATCTATTCTATATGTTGATGTGTAAATAATGATTTATCGCTCGATGGTGTGTAATTAATAATACACCGATCGATGATCTGTTAATAAAATATTCTCACCCGATGATGTTTATTTATACTATCGGTTGCGGCCAGCATGCTAAATATTTTGGTCTACAATGAAATTGTCCAGACCATTTCTCTATTTTTCTGGATTCATCATATGTGTTTTATTATAAAAATAATGGTTTCTTATAAACACGAATGAGGATGACTGTTTAATAGTGGAACGGTTAAACATAGAACGGTATGATTATTTCATCTGGTGCTTGCATAATTTTTAATCATTTATTTGAAATTTAAATGGAATAACCAAAATATCATTTGCTCGTATAACTATAGGGAAAGTCTAGAGTGTGCTTTTTTATCTGAATTTGTCATGATCAATTTCTTTCCTCATCACTCCCTCAACTATAAAATATTGACATTCTTTGTTTAATTTAAAATATGCCATGTTTTAGACACACTATCTCAAAGATTTAAAATTGAACTTTTTTACAAATATAATCTTCATAATGTAATTCTAAAATTAATTGTTCTGCCTAAATTTCACGATTCTATTTTATTTAATCTCAAGAATATTCGACGATGTAATACGTAATGAAATGAAGGTAGTCATATTCTTTTATCTAATTTCTGTAACTCATTCCCCAGTATGTTCCACCTTTCGATACATTTGTTCTACATTCACATTTACATGTATTTTTGTACCATGTAACATGATTAAGATAAATTTTAATTTAGTGATACTCAGTTTTATTGTGTGTCTTCCCCACATGACATTTTTCAAACCCAGCATAGCATTAAAAAAAATTATACTAGTTATCCTTTAACACTACCTATTAATAGTGTCATCATAACACCACAATACTTTAGGGAAATTGTTGTTTGATTCAAAATATTTTTTAAAACGTAACTATTAATCTCATCTTAAAGCGTAACCATAAATATTAGATCTAACTATTAAAAATTATTTGGATGAGGTGATTTAGTGTGGCGCCTCTATTTTAGACTTGTATATTGCTTATATAATAGAAACAATATCATTTCAAACGGAGGAAAACCGAAAAACATAGTCAAGAGAGATTATCATACCTTGGCGCCCTCACCTCTGATGAACAAGTGAATGATGAAGAAGAAAAGCCAGACCGTGCCAAGCACCACCAAGTCCATCCAGTGACACCCGTGGCCCTTCCGGCCGATAAGCCCTTCCTCTATGCCCTCTCCGGCGGTTGCTCCCTCGAACACCCTCCTCCTCGCCTCCGTCTCGCCGCGCCACCGCCTCATCCCGGTGCGATACGTCTTGAACGTCGCCAAAGACAGGAACGCAGAGAAAAGCGCGAAGATGAGCCACTCGGGGAACATGACGCTGCACGCCACCCCGACGCTCACTCCGAGGAGGAGGCACGGCTGCGAGACCACCGCGATGTCGTAGTCGATCAGCGGCTGGCCATCCGGCCTGGACCCGCGGACCAGTAGGGTGTAGAGCACGTTGGATAGCGTGCCGCCGGTGACCATGAAGGTAGAGAACGCCGTCGACGTCTTGATGCTGAGCCCGGCCACGACGTTGAGGATAGGCACGTACAGCGAGCCGCCGCCGACGCCGACGCCCCCGGCGCTGGAGATGGCCGCGGCCACGAAGGACAAGACGAACGGGAGGACCGTGCGGAGGTTGCTCTGCAGCTGTAACGAGGATTCCATGGCCGTCACATGTGAGCTCCATGGTGACTGGTAGATTGTTGAGTCGATCGCTCTTGCAGCCGTGAGCAACTGCGAGGAATTCATCTGGTCAGTGTGCTGGAGATGAGTTCTAGTACTTCAGACTTCAGTGTTGGCTTCTTCTTCTTCTTCCTAATGTACGACAAGAAAATATAAGCACGAATCTTGGGTTGTGTTTGTCCACTGAGATCTGTTTTGGCAAAATGTCAACTAAGCTGCGTCTGCTATAGCAAAAAATAATCGTACACTTGTCTCTGCAAGTCGTCAAAACGGACAGAACTAACTATTTTCTAAGACTTTGGCACAAAATGAATCAGATCCCTAAATAATGACAGTCTAACATTTTTACATGGCCCACCAGTGAGGCGCCCTGCTTACGTTGCATGGCTCGAGGGGTAGGGTGCCATGGTCTTGCACAATGCAATATAACCATGGTGCCCTACCCCACAGGGTCATAAAAAATGATCAGATTGGAAATCCTTTCAAATTAGCTTTATTTTGTGTTGGATTTTTCGAAAAGGATCAAATTTGTCCAATTTCACAAACAAGCCTGCATAATGCCAACATCGTGCAGAATGCTATAGCAGCAAAAATAATCGCGAACTTGTTTCTGCAATGTGCAAACGGGCACCAAGAGTTGAATCTATATATAATAAGATCTACTTGTTTGTTCCAGTATTTGAATGAAAAAATGAACAAGGAGTACCTTCTAGCTTGTGCGCTGATTAAAAAAAGGGGCCATCAGGAGATGACCAGGCTTTCCCCTCGACCCCCTAGCGCCACCATGGGCCCCCCTGCCCTCCACCATCTGCTACGGTGGCGGAGCATGGGGACTACGAGTTTTTGGTCTCCGGTGAAGGGGCATCAACGGCAATGAAAATAAAAGTCATTCGGCTTGCGCTAGATCAATTTTCTTTCTCCGAGGGACGTTGACGGGATGGAGGTTGGTGTCGATTGTCGGGCATTAGGCTTGGTGTGATTAATGTCTGTCTACATTGGAGGAGGGGATGATGTCACAATGTATTGGTGTCCTCAAGTTTCTTCTCCCCCAAATGAAGCTCATCCAGATAAGGCACCTAGCAACTATTATGTCACCCATCTTTGTCTAGCCAACATTGAGATTGCCTACCATTCTACCTTTGTACAAGCTTTTCTGGGATGGAAATCTCTCAAGATCGTGGTTGCCGGCGTCTTCTCGTTTACATCAACAACTTATTGGCCGCAACTTCTACAACCACCCGGGATTTTCATGCTTTCTGCGGTATGAGCCTTGCTACGTCGGAGGTCCAGAGGCGGCAACGAGCTTTGCTCACGGTGCAACATCGAGAGATGCTGAAGGAAGATGGTGTTGCTATTTTCAAAGCCTTGTGAGTAATTTGCTATTCTTGTAAGGATGTTCTTGCAAGGGTTTGTTTTAGTTAACATTTTCCATTGACCCTTTCCCGCAAAAAAATACAACCAGTATGCGAACTGGTCATCAAACGGCAACCATATAGGTACCGGAAATAAAATACAAGCACACCGGTCACAATACTTCAGCCATGACGAGGTGCCTGCGTTCCCGTTATATGGCGCGCCCGTAGCTCAGGTGATTTGTTAGGGGACAGGCACTTCATCGTGGCATGGTGATGCTCGCCGCCTTCTGCAGCCTTTCATCATCCTTCTTTCAATGCACAATCCGCTCCTCCACCGTGGTTGTTCGGATCCTCCATTGTGGCTGAGAGACCGATGCTTCTGGTGCCTCTACAGAGGTCATCGTTCTCGCCCTTACAGGAACCTATGCCGATGCACGGACTGCCTCCATTTTAGACACATCACTCGATATTGTCATGCAGAGACCCACTTCAATAAAACTTCGCCGCTCTGATGTGTCGCTCCTCCGCGTACCTCACCGAATGCATATGCTAATTAAAGAAGCAACCCGGCAGATGTGGTGTTGTAGTATATCCTTGCATGAGCTTCACTCTGATTGTTTCAGGGAAGCCTAGTGCGAGTTGGGAGTTTTCTGTGAAGGATACTCTTGGAAGGGACCCTGTTTTGCTTGTCATGTGTCCACATGCCATGCTCCGTGTTTTCGTTGACAAAGGAAAGGCAAACCTCTATGGTTGTTCCTTCTCTCAAGCTAGGCTCTATATGTCTCTGCTTCTTGTTGTGCCAATGATGATAATGAACAAACTATGTGTCTACCAACTCGTTGGTATTTTAAGTATAGATTGTTGTTTCCCAGAAGGATGATTCGTGGTTAATATTTAACTCTCAGGAAAATAGTAGGCTCCTCCCCTTCCTCTCTTATATCAACCTACAAAACAAAGATTATCTATCCCTATGTGGTGTGGTAACAATATTTGGAAAGATTCTGGATGTTGATATGTCATACACTTGTAACAATAAGGTGCTTAGAATCAAGATTGGGTGTTTGGACCGCAATCTTATTCCTGCAGACAGTGATGTGTTCATTAGAAGGGGTTTCTTTAAGCCACGTTTTAAAGTGGAGGCAGGCTGCAGGGCCTGCTGATGCTGCGCCTTCATTGGCCGATGCCCAGCTACGTGTGCATGCTGTTGGGGTTGTGCCGTCGCCAGGAATGCAGCAGCGAAAGCAGCAAACAGCAGGGGGACCGGTGGGCGGCTGCCACGTGTGCGCGCACTGACCGGATTGTCCCCCAAGCGGGATCCGCTGTGGCTGTGGAAGCTGCATCGACCACCAGTGCCGCGTCTTTGTCGCCGCAGTAGATCCGCCGAGCCAGTGGGAGCGGGCCTGCGCGGGCCATGCATGCCAACGGATTTGGTCAGGCAATGATTGCCAATGATCAGCTCATGATTGGTGCAGCTGGGATCGGTGCGCTGGGTTCTTCTATGCTCCAGTTAGAGAAGGGAAAGGGTATGGCATCAATTTCCGAAAATTTTAACTATGGTTTGGATGATAATATGATTATTTCGGCAAACTTTTTGTCAAATATCGTACCTGATGGGAGTGTTACTTTTGATGCAGGTGGTGTACTGCACCCTAGCCAGGTTGTGTCGTTGGAACAGCCGGTGGATGGTGCTAGGGAAGATCACATTTTGAATAAGAAAGAAGAAGATGCTACAATTAGTCTTCAAAGTCCGATGGGGAATGACTCATCTATGAAGACTAAGGGTCAGTCCCCTATTTCTTTTCTTCTTCCAACATTACAATACCCCCTTTATCATTATCCCTAATGGAGAGATCAATAAATGTGCTAGTTCAACCCACCATGGAGGAGATCATTGCTTTTGGGGGATACCGAAGGCATCAACTGGAGTGAGGTCTAGCTCCCGATTGGAGAGTCAACCTGATATGGATATGCCTCAGATGGAGAAGGCAATGAGGCAGACACAGTTGCGTGAGGCTTCTTGCAGTTCAGGTAAACCTACAGCACCAAAATTTCTTGTTGTGAATATCCCGGATGAGGAAATAAATCATAGAGCGAATCGTTTAGGAGCTTCGTTAGGTTTATCGAAGGGGGAGGTGGCAAAGTCTATTAAAGGCATTAAGTTGTTAGAAGAGGAACATACTCTAACAATATTACAAAAAAATATGAGTGAGAATGTCAATGAAGAAGAGGGTTTGCCCTCTCTTGTAATGTCAAAAGATTCTACTCTATGTGAGGAGATGATGATATCTCGTTGGGGTTGGATGATCATGTGGAGAATATAGAGCCGGTTATGAAAGCAAAGAAAACTAGGCAGAGGAAAATTTATGATACTAATAATATTCGCAAGAGTACTAGGAATCGAGTTAAAAACGGTTTTCTTAATGCAGAATATAAAAGGAATAAATTGAAATCCAGGTTTTTTTTGGAGATACTGCTAAACACTTGTTTGTCAAAGAGGCAATTAGGGAGCATAAGTTAGACTGCATAACCTTGTTGGAGACTAGGAGATCTAACTTCTCTATACCTTTTTTGAATCAACTTGCTCGGGATATAATTTCTCCTGGTTTTATTTACCACCTCATGGTCGTTCTGGGGTATTCTAGTGGGCATAAATTCAGATACGCTTCAGGTGTTAAAGGTCAGCACATGTGATTTTTATGTAAAGTTTCACATTAAATTTAAGAGAGATGGTTTTGAATGGACATGTGAATCTGAAACATTACCTATGTTGGTAGGGGTGATTTCAATATTATAAGAAACAGGGGAGAAAAAAATAATGATAACTTCAGGGCGCGTTGGCCTTTTGTTTTTAATGCAATCATCAAACATTTAAATCTACGTGAAATTGCTCTATCGGTGAGACAATTTACGTGGGCAAGTCGGCGGGATGAACCTACATATGAGAAGCTAGATAGAGTTCTAGCATCCAAATCTTGGGAACAAAAATTTCCACTTGTCACTGTACGGGCATTGACAAGAGTGGATTCAGATCACACCCCGATACTTATTGATTCAGGAATAAAAGCACACCTGGGTAATAATTCAAAATTCTCTTTTGAGTTACATTGGTTGCGACAAGAAGATTTTTTTGATATGATAGTAAAGGAGTGGAAATCAGTTTTAGAGGGAACAAATCCCATGGAGGTTTGGTTGAATAAATTAAGGCATATTAGAAGATTTCTCAAAGGATGGGCAAAGAATCAAAGTGGAAAATATATAAAAGAAAAATAGAAATTGTTATCTATTATTGATCATTTAGATTTGAAAGCGGAAACAAATCCGTTGAATTTGAGTGAAAGGGAAGAGCTTTAAAAAGCAAATGAAAGTTTAAATAAATTAAGAAGGGAAGAGGAGTCTAAATGGGCTCAACGAGCGAAAGTTAAACATATTCAAGAGGGAGGAAATAATACGAGATACTTTCACTTGATAAAAAATGATAAACACAGAAAAAAGAAAATCTTCCAGTTAGAGCAACAAGAAGGAACTATTGTCGGGGAAGATAATTTAAAGGTCTATATCACTGAATTCTACAAAAATTGTTTGGGGCACCGGCACCAAGTAATATTTCTTTAGTAGAGGATGTGATACAAGATATCCTGCAAATTTCATCGGCTGAAAATGAGATTTTGACAGCTCTTGGACCGGATGGTTTTCCGGCCGAGTTTTATCAAAAAAATTGGGAAGTAATAAAGGATGACTTGATGGCATTGTTCACCCAGTTTAGTAAAGGGGATTTGCCTCTCTACAAACTTAATTTTAGCGTAATCACATTACTACCCAAGAAAGAAGATGTGGTCCACATACAGCAATATAGACCTATTTGTTTGTTAAATGTATGTTTTAAAATATTTACTAAGGCTGGTACTAATCGAATAACGGGGATTGCCCCAAGATTTATAAACCAACACAATCAGCCTTTATGTCGGGAAGAAATATTTTAGAAGGGGTGGTCATTCTCCATGAAACAATTCATGAGTTACACAGAAAAGAAATGGATGAGGTTTTATTTAAAATTGATTTCGAAAAAGCTTATGATAAAGAGAAATGGTCATTTTTGCAACAAACGTTGAGAATGAAGGGTTTTGCTCTGGAGTGGAGTAGACTAGTTCAGCATTTTGTTCAAGGGGGGAGTGTGAGCGTAAAGGTTAATGATGACATTGGTCATTATTTTCAGACAAAAAAAGGTTGCGGCAAGGGGATCCTTTGTCTTCAATGCTTTTTAATATTGTAGTTGATATGTTTGCCATCTTAATTGAACGAGCAAAAGAGGATGATCAAGTAGGAGGGCTTATCCCTCATCTTGTTGAGGGTGGCATCTCCATAGTGCAATATGCCGATGATACGATCCTTTTTTTAGAACATGATTTGCAAAAAGCGGTTAATATGAAGTTATTACTATGTCTTTTTGAAGAGCTCTCACGACTTAAAATTAATTTTCACAAAAGTGAGATTTTTTGTTTTGGAAAGGCTAAGGATGAGGAGGACCAGTACAGACAGATCTTTGGATGTGACGCTGGTTCACTTCCTTTTAGATAGTTGGGTATTCCTATCCATTATAGAAAACTCAGGAATTCTGATTGGTATCCGGTGGAGACCCGATTTGAGAGTAAGTTGGGATGTTGGAAAGGGAAACTACTATCCTATGGTGATAGGCTAGTCCTTATCAATTCAATTTTAACTAGCTTACCGATGTTTATGTTGTCCTCCCTACAGATACCTATTGGGGTAAGGAAACGTTTGGACTTCTATAGATCTAGGTTCTTTTGGCAATCCGATGAACAGAGAAAAAATTATAGACTCACAAATGGAATACTGTATGCCGACCCAAAGATCAAGGGGGCTTAGGTATTGAGGTTCTCGAAATCAAGAAATATGTTTATTAAGCAAATGGCTCTTTAAACTTCTTAATGAAGATGGGATGTGGCAAGAACTTCTACAAACTAAATACTTAAGACAGAAGACCCTATCTGAGGTGCAGGTTAAGCCTACTGATTCTCCCTTCTGAAAGGGTTTGATGGGGGTTAAGGAAGAATTTTTTTCTAGAGAAATTTTCGAAGTGGGTAATGGGATGGGTACCCGTTTATGGGAAGATACTTGGTTTTGTCTTTAGCTCAGCAATATCCGTCTTTGTATAATATTGTGGATCACAAAAATGTAACAGTAGCTCATGTGTTAGCTCAAACCCCTCTGAATATTAGTTTCCGAATGGTGTTGAGTGGTAACAAATGAACTTCATGATTACAATTGTGTCGCAAACTGATGATGGTAAACTTGAATGAAGAAAATGATCGTTTTGTCTGGGGGCTCACACCTAATGGTTTGTTTACGGTCAAGTATATGTATGAGGACCTTATGAGTGACCATACCTCTTTTTTGACAAAGTATCTCTGGAAGGTTAAAATTCCCCTCAAGATAAAGATATTCATGTGGTTTCTGAATAACAAGGTTCTGTTAACTAAAGATAATCTAGCCAAACGACACTGGAATGGGTGCACGAAATGTGTTTTTTGTGGAGACGAGAAAACTATTCAACACCTTTTCTTTGAGTGTCATTTAGCTAAGAGGTCGTTTGGTATCCATCATTTGGGTCTGAAATCCTGGAATTCATTTTGGAATTTCATACGTGGGCTGTTTGGTTGCCACAGAATTGGGCTGTCATTTCATTTAGGAAATCCAGCAAAATGACCCCATGGGTAAACACAATTCCAAGCTGAGACCTGTCATTTGCATTTCTCTGTAGAAGCTATTTACAAATTCAATATTGAATTCTGCTGTCATTTGCAATTCCTGTGGCAACCAAACAAGTGTCCATTTCTAGAATTACAATATAAATGAAATGAATACATGTATTCATTTCAAAATGCTACAAACGAAATGAAAGCCTGGCTTCCAAACGACTTCTAAGCTTTTTTGGCGTACAATTAATTTCATGTATGATCTTCCACCTCCAACCAATACTACTAATATGTTTGGTAATTGGTTGAATGGAGTAGATAGATAATCTAAGGCTTTTATTCGGGTTGGGTTTCTGCTTTACGTTGGTCTATATGGAGGATCAGAAATGATATTATCTTTAACAAAAAAAAAAAAAATTCATTTCTTGCAGGTTATCCATATGGTGCCACATTGGGTTCAGCTTTGGGTCCTCCTTTCGCCGGAGGGACAGCGGGATGACATGGTTTCTGGATGCAGACGGCTCCAGATGGTCGTTCAGGATATTTGGTGCCAGACTGGCTGGCATCATACTAGGAGACTACTTTGATGTGTACTCAGCGTAGTTTGTGCTTTTTTCGCTGGTTGATTTTTGTATCAATTCTTGGCGATGCTTGAGTTGTAAAATGATACTGAACTCGAATCTTTTTAATAAATGGTAGTGTGCATCATCATGATGCAGAAGCCGGGATCATATCCCCATTTCGAAAAAAAATCTAACTGCTGACACATGTGACCCTTGGTGAGCAACAACTTAATCAGATTTGAAAATCACATAGCATATGGCAGCCAGCGCATGCCCACGCACACCCTGGACAACAAGTCATTTTTTTTATTTAATCCATATAGATCATCTATGCACTATTTTTCCTGTGTGATAATTTCAAATTTTTGCTTGTCATAATAGGCCGATCAGGCCAAAGGCTTGTTATGTCGTAATAGGGCTTTAAGTTACCGAGCTTCTAATGAGTGCATTTGATGGGCTAACCTGTTATAATCGAGATGCACAATAAACGAAGAACGAAAAGTAAAGCACTACAGGGAACACGAGATTTTAACGTGGAAAACCCTTGCAACACACAAGGGAAAAACCACGGGCGCCAGCCAGCAAAAGTTCACTATTTCGGTGGTGTTTACAAACGCCGTGGGTCTAAAATGATGCGACAAAAACCCTAGCGGCGGCTTACAGGAAAAAATATATAGACGGTGGCAACGATCCGTACCCTCGCTCCGCTCGTCAGAAGTTAGCCTCTTCTTGGAATTTGGATCACAATATAACATAACCTACTCAGTTTTAAAATAGGATGTCCAACTCATGACATGGCGCGGAATTGGACTACTTAACGGGTCATAATTGCATTGGGCGGACAAGGATTGTACACTTTAACATGTTGTAGATGAGCCGTATCTGAAATGGGTCCGACAAACATCAATAACATTGTTAGACCTATGATGGGCCACTCAAGTAGTGGATCTCAGTTTGCCAAACCGATAGTGAGCACTGATGGGACCGTACAATTCTAGTCCTTCCTAAGAAAACAATACATTGGGTCTAGTCCCAACACGGGGGGTCAGGGATAGGATGACCAACAAGGCTCACCGGATGAGCAGGTAGAAGACGGCAATAAGATCGAGCAGCTGACCACACCGAAGACCCGGAGACCAAGGAGAAAGCAGCCCACAACCACTTACTCTATCACGAGGATTACATATAACACTTATGCATAACTAATATTATTTCTAAAACGCGAGCAAAGCCAGTTGAATAAAACCTATGCGACCATCTTTGGTAGGTTGCACAGAGAGTGCTAAAGCTGCCAAATTTCCATATGATTAAGTACCAAGTACAATTGCAATATGGAGTTTGTGTATGAGATGCAAAAGTTTGAACTATTTGACTTCCTTAAAGACAATATCATTGAGATGATTCCAACTTGACCGACATAAAGTGCTTATCCTACGTCGATAGGCGCTTGTATGGTCTTACTAAGCTACCAGTTCCTAAACATATTTGTGATACTAGTTAGTGGAGGTAGATTTAAATCAACTGAACAATTTTCCATAGTAAAATCGCACAAGATAATGAAAAACAAAATTGTGTATTGTTTTCGCAAAGATTCACAAAAAAAACACACGCACTTCTTACTACCATTTCAATTTCGTTTAGCCAAATTATCGTCCTAAGGATTGAACCACTACAAATCGAAAATCTTGATCGAGGACCTTGAACTTCCAAGTAAATTTTCTTGGAAACAGAATGTTTTCACTTTGACGCAAAAGTTTACACCGTAGCAAACTCGCAGCCATGAGGATGTCTGCTGTTTCTTTTAGCAGGGGAGCTTGAAACCCATGTACTGCCCGCTCGTGTACTGCGCCCAGACGCGAACCGCGCCGGAGCAAGCTATGACGACGGCGCTGAGGGCCAGGACGGCGGCGACCATGAGGACGATGAGCGAAACCCTGCCGGACCTCCTAATGGCGCCCTCGATAACGACCAGACCGACAATGGAAGCTAGGAAGCATGCGACGGCGTAGACCAACGCGCCCACGATCCCGGGAACTCCCAGGATTATGAACTGGACCATTGACATGGAGGCGCAGAAGAGAACCATAAACATCGTCGTCGCTGAGGCTGTCTGAAAAAAAAAAGATTCAGAACCAGAGATCGTCAGCTATTGTAATTGCTACTGAGCTTTGCATGTACTTGCTACTTTTAACATTCATTCATACCAAGGAAATACTTACTTTTGGAGGCACTCCAATTTGGAGCAGGACGGGGTTGAGAAGCAGGCCTCCTCCGATGCCAAAGAGGCCGCTCATGACGCCGGTCAGCAGAGCAGCCACCGGGAAGACGTACACCGGCAGAGCGTCTAGCCTGCTCTTCATTGCGATTGCCTACGCGTTTTGTCATCACGACAAACAAATTTACCTCAAGTTAACTGAACAATCCTCGCAAACAAATATAACTGAACTAGAATTATCTGTCTGAAGAACAGTGTGCTTGATTTTACCAGCTCAGCCACCTGGCTGTTTCGAGTCTGTAATTTTCTTTTCTGGCTCACAATACACGCTGTGAAAGCCACGGCAATAGGGATTTGGGCCACGGTGATGAGCCAGTACGCGACTCCACATGGCTTCATGTCAAACACCCCCTGAACAAAGTATTCGTTCTCACACTCTTCAGTTAGGAAGAGACGAATTTGTCATGCGATACTACTACTATTCCTACTACTCCCTCCATCCATAAAAGGATGTCTTAGATTTGTCATAAGTTAGATGTATGTAGACACTATTTAGTGTATAGATTACATCTAAATTTAGAAAAATCTAAGACATTCTTTTATAGACGGAGGGAGTACAATTCCTCGCATTATTAGTTCTCTTCATTCAAGAAGTGATGACGGGGGAAATGTATATCAGGGAAATCAGTTTAGAACGGGAGAAATAGACTGTAAATAGATCATCATACCTTAGCGCCCTCGCCTCCTATGAAAAGATGCATGACAAAGAAGCAAAGCCAGACCGTGACAAGCACAACCAAGTCCACGGTCCACCCAGTGACACCCGTGGCCACCGCCTCCCTTCTTGCCAATAATAAGCGGTTCCTCCGTGCCCGCTCCGGTGCCCGCTCCCTCAAGAACCCTCCTCACCGCCGCCGTCTCACCTCGCCACCGCCTCATCCCGGTGCCGTACGTCTTGAACGTGGCGAAGGACAGGAACGCGGCAAACAGCACGGTGATGAGCCACTCTGGGAACATGACGTTGCACACCACCCCGACGCTGACTCCGAGGAGGAGGCACGGCTGCGAGACCACCGCGATGTCGTAGTCGATCAGCGGCTGGCCGTCCGGCCCGGGCCCGCGGACCAGTAGGGTGTAGAGCACGTTGGACAGCGTGCCGCCGGTGACCATGAAGGTCGAGAACGCCGTGGACGTCTTGAGGCTGAGCCCGGCCACGATGTTGAGGATCGGCACGTACAGCGAGCCGCCGCCGACGCCGCCGGCGCTGGAGATGGTGGCGGCCAGGAAGGAGAGGACGCATGCGAGGACCGCTCGGGGGTTGATCTGCAGCTGTAGGGTGGATTCCATGTGCATCATCGCATCTGATCTCCATGGGTAGACTGTTGAGTTGAACGCTCTTGCAGCCGTGAGCAATTCCGAGGAATTCATCTGGTCAGTGTTTTGGCTAGATGAGTTCTAGATTTCGGCGTTGGCTTCTTCCAAGTGTACAACAGCAAAATGAGCACCAGCCTTGAGTTGTGTTTGTCCATTCAGACGATTTAACGGTGTGTGTTGGCACAATGTCAACGTAGCTTAGCGTGCGATATAGCAAAAACAATAATCCTACACTTTGTCTATGCATAATGTCAACATGGTGTAGTGTGCTATAGCAACAAAAATAATCGTGCACTTGTCTCTGCATTTGTGCGAATGGGCAGCAAGTGTTGAGTGTGTCTATAATAAGATCAAGTTGTCTCTTGCGGTGCTTTCTCTGAAGGAAGAATTGAATGATGAGCATCTTTTTTTTTTTCACACAACCCATAGAGCCAGGTTCCACTATCATTGATAAACATGACAGCATAATACCGTAAGTTCATATTTTCAAAGTAAAGAATAAGCGAAATGCCCGCACACCGCTAGAAAGCCATTATATCTACAAGGGCAGCATCAGAAACCGGCATCTCTCTCTTCTCTTCATCAGTGTTTCTACTCCAGGGACGTTGCTATCACTTTTTCACATTTCTATATCTTTATGAGGAGCATCTTCTAGTTCCCAGGCAGCAAAAATTATTACATCAGAGTGCACAGAGTGGTCAGGGAACTTAAACCATATGGCTCCGAGAAATAAAATGCAAACACACCATGACACCAGTCCAACCAGTGAAACCCATCTCGAAGTCTCTTAGAAACAAGGTATCATATCTTCAAAAGCAATGCACATCGAGGTTCTGGTTCTAAAAGGTAAAGGCCATGTCAGAAATTTTCATCCTAGAGGGTGCATAGCCTTGTTATCAAGTTAACCAACGATAGTTAGAATATGTGCCTTCAAGACAACATCTTCAACAAGTAGATGATGTAGTGTTGTGGATAACATACCTAGTGCTACCACACATTTGCGTGCTACCTGATTCCAGGCCAAGAAACAGACGATCTGAGAGTTGCTCGCATGCTTATTCGTACATAATACTCTGATTAGATTCGGTGCATTTGCATATTTTTATCACAGGATGATTTATGCACAAGGGTCTATCTGAAAAGGTGTAGAAATAAAACATGAAATTTTTGACTTGGTGAATAACTTAGCTAGTTCCAGAATCAGCCTGTTATCCTCATGTGGATTTTCCTATGATCACTAGTGCCTACCGGTTTGCCAAAAAAAAGAATCATGCAAACTTCTTTCTATTGATAATCTTATCTATGGTAGTATAAATAACTCAAAAGGTATTAAAACTGCAAATAGGTTCTCAGACCACCTAACCTTTCTATTATAAGATCCACTTGCTATTTAGTCCTTCAAGGTCTGAAATGTTCCGTCATCTTTGGTTTAGAGACACAAACTACACTTTTATATGTTTCTCATTAAGCGACAATTTAGTTTGGTCAACTATGTATTTAGACGCTTTGTAGTTGTAGGGGGGGTTCTTTGTTTCGCAAACTAAGACAGGGATAACTTTAAGAAGTGCTGGTAATACGCTGGCGTTATTTAGTTCGGCCACTGGCTGGGGTTTGCTCCCATTTCGGGAAAAAAAAAAGTTCGGCCACTTTGGGCGAGTCAAAGGGTACCGGACATGCAAGCATCTTTGTTCAGAAGTAGTACAGACTTATTTCAGACAAACATATGTTAAGCCTAAAACCCAGATAAAGCCATAACAGCATCAAAGATCAAAAAAGCTTCCTTCAGAAAAAAAAATCAACGCCAAGCCAAAAGCAGCCATAAAACAAACACCTCTCCACAGACATGCTCCCAATATATTGTACCACTTAGGATGCCATGTCACTCAGCAAGGTAACTTGAATCCCATATATGCTCCACCGATGTACTGCGTCCAAACATCTAGGGCTCCAAAACAAGTGACGATCACGGTGCTGAGCGCCATGATGGCAGTGACCAAGAAGACGATCATGGAGACCCGGCCGGACTTCTTGACGGCCCGTGCAATCAGAATTACCCCGGTGAGCGAAGCGACGAAGCATATCCCTGCGTAGACCGCAGCCTCCCCGATCCCCTCCATGCCCAGGAGAATGAACTGAACCATCGACATGGACGCGCAGAACAGGACCATGAACGATGACGTCGCCGCTGCAGTCTGCAGATCAGAAAATTGAACATTTCATTTACCTTGGGAATTTCAGAATTCAGAATACCGAAAAAGATGGCATGCACTAGCATGTTGAATACCTGCGGGGGTATTCCGATCTGAAGGAGAACAGGGTTCAGAAGTAGCCCTCCCCCGATGCCGAAGAGGCCACTCAAAGACCCGGTCACGAAAGCGGCTAGAGGGAGTGCGAGCGGCGGCAATGTTTCAGTTTTAGTAACGAAAGAATTTGGTTCCTACATGAGCACATGAAGAGCCGTGGAAAAAGATTCAGTCCCATCTGCTTCGCAATTCAAGTTCTGCCACACGAGCAATCAAAGAACATGAGGGATCGATTGACCCACGTACCTTGCCATCTTCGTCGTCGTGGCGACCCTGCTTATTTCTCTTTGCGTATACGATATAGGCTGTGAAGGCCACGGCGAAAGGTACCTGGAATATAGTGACAAGCCAGTATGCTATTCCACAAGGCTTAATCTTGATCACGCCCTGGACACACAAACCACGGTAACGAAATCAGATATGCGTTAACGTTTCATATGAGTCACTGATGTAAACGTCTACCTTCTGAATTGGGAGTTTCCACTAACGTCTTCCATCAGTTGAATTCACGTACAATGAATATGGACAGGCATAATGACCAGATTCATAGCACAAAATACTGCTTCCAAGTTTCAACACACACACACACTGACGTGAATTTTAAATTAGTAATAGGCTGTCAGGGAAATAATCCTGACTTAAAATAGCACTTGGTGCTGTCCATTCGTTGGATAATTACTTTAGTAAACATAAGTTGAAGAGGTGATCCCCACTTCGACAAAGTTTGACATGAATATCCATGGCTAGCTGGCTCTAACTTTAAAGAATAGAAGGCAGATTGCTAGCTGAATTGCACTACTAGAATGAACCTAGACGGCTGCCTATACTCCATGATCTTTTCCATACCGCCGACCTTTTGAACTGATCCACCGTTGGCTGAGCTAAAAGGGCGCGTCGGGAGGTGCAGTAAGGCGCCGCTAGATGATTTTGAACCGGTGGCAAGCAAATGAAAAAGAAATGACAAGATGGATGGCGACAATCTTGCTACAAAGCAAAACAATGGATATACAATATTAACTGACAACAAACATGTTAGTTTTAATTAGAACGTTGGTTCTAGTGTCACCACGCTGGGGACAACCTGGTGGTCTCTATAATGACATGGTTGTGTTGGACCAAGGAGAAGCAAAGCCAGTTTACTGAAGACAACAATGCGATAGCAATTTGTTTGTTACTTTTTTTTGTTTGTTAATGTTAAGAAGATAATATTTTTGTTTGTTACTCTTTTTTTCCTTTTCTTGTGCATGTCTATTTGTTATGCCTACCATGTGTGGTAGATGAGGGAGGGGCTTGAACTTCCCATATGGTGTCTACCTTCTCCATTATAACTGCTAATGAATAGATACATAGAGTGAAAGAGAAACCAAACAATTTCTATTGTGAAAAGGCACCCACCTTTCCAACCCAATCTCTAGTATGAGTGATATTCCTTTCAATTTCTCACCAGTCACTCTTTTCATGGCGTCATAAACTACCCACTGGATGAACATCTACCATTCTCCTCTCTAGCAGCTCCGTAGTGGATGCACCATTGACAAGCATTTTGCGACTTCGAGACGTCATTGACATGTCTAGTTACTCATCCCAACATTGGCCTACGCTCTAACAACGTGTCGGTCTAAAATTTTAGTCGTGTCATGCTCTGGTTAATATGAATATCGATTTCTTTGGTAACGTTTATCTTGAGTTACATCACGATAATGCAATTATGTTGCCCCAAAACATGTATAACCAGTTTGTACAAAGTAATGATGAAATCTCAAAAAGAGGCGATGACGGGTTAAACTTTTTTGCCAATTTTAAGCCTAGCTAATAAGAAGCAACATGACATAAGATTTGTGACACAGATTGTAAAGGTTAGAAATTCGGTTTTCCTATTTCTCACATAAATAACTTGATCCAACTATTATAATATCTTCTTTTTTTTTGAAGTAACTATTATAATATCTTCAAGTGCATAAGTTCGAGAAAATCTTGATCCGACAAACTGTCAACTTATCAACAAACGGCTATTTTTTAATCGACGGACCCATAGTCAGTACATAAGAGACATGAGAATATTGATGTTAGAAATTGACCAGGTGAAAAATAATTAACTAGACATATTGTTTTTAACACATAAAGCTAGCCCTGTTTTCCTCCGCTGCAGCATGTTCTAGAGAGCTACAAAGGCTGACAATGAAATTCAAAGCTAGCGTCGGAGTGGCAAGGCAGTGTCATTTCGCTAAGGCATAAAGAAGTAAACAAGCAAGCTATCCACTACTTTCCGCCGCATCAGAGAAAGGAGAGCGTAATGCCAGTGAAAAAATGACAAGCGAAACGACGTATGATTACGAGTGCGCCACTATCTTGGCTTTTGGCAACCCATACTCTTGCGTACTGCCGACCGATCTCTATCTGCATTTTGTGCCTCAATAGATTCTACGGTGATCTACGCGTCACAATCCTAACTTTGGCTGCTGTCATGAGCAAACCGTGCACAGCAGCGCATGCAGTTGAACTGTAACGGCAGCACCAAAACAAAACAGAAAGCTTACGCGGAGAAGGGAACACGTCGGCCATACATACCTTCCCGTGCTTATCTCCAATGAAGACATGGAGCAAGAAGAAGCTGAGCCAGACCACGAGGAGCACCGCTATGTCCTTCAGCGGGAACCTCGGGCGGTCACCGGCCGTGGAACCTCCATTGACAGACCCTCCACCCAGCGACCCTTCGCCGCCGACCTGGCCAGGCATCGGGAGGCCGCCGCCGATGAGCAGCGGCACCTTGTGGTCGTGCCGCGCCGCCACCGTCTCGGTCCTCCAGATCTTGACCCCGGCCCGCCACGTCTTGGCGGTGCAGAAGGCGAGGAAGAGCGAGAAGAGCGCCGTGATAAGCCACTCCGGGAACATGACGTTGCAGACCACCCCGAGGCTGACGCCCAGGAGCAGGCACGGCTGGAAGAGCAGCGCGATGTCGTAGTCGATCAGCCCCCGCGTGCATAGGAGGTTGTAGAGCACGTTGGAGACGGCGCCGCCAGTGACCATGAAGGAGGAGTAGGAGGTGGCGCGCTTCAGGCTGAGACCCGCCACCAGGTTGAGGATGGGGAGGAACAGCGACCCGCCGCCCACGCCGCCGGCGCTCGACACGGACGCCGCCAGGAATGAGAGGATCCACGCCAGGACGGTGTTCCGGCGCACGCTCCCGGTGCCGGCCTGCGAGGCCGCCTCGGAGAGGTAGTCTTCCCGCCATTGCGAGAGCTTCGCGAGGAGGTGGCCGGGGTGCGGCGAGGTGGAATTGGGCGATGCAGCAGCTGCCGCCGCGGAGAGCAGGGTGGCGGTGACGAGGACTCGAGCAGTCCACGACATGGCTGGTCTCTGCTTCTTGGGGAATGTTTTTGCACTTCTGTGTGGATGCCCATACGCTCGTGACCTGCAGGTTTTATATGCAGGTTCAGGTGTGCGTGACACGAAAAGACTGGGTTAAGAAAAACAGATACAAATATTACACAAATACAGAAATGCAGTTTCTGATCCTTAGAAAAAGATAGCATGCGCTGCTTTAAAACGTCCAAAATCGCAAATGTCCACTCAGTTATATGAAACATGCCAGTCGGCACTGCTACTACCATTATCTCCTATTTCACCCAATTAATATCCTACTACAGTGAAGCTCCCAAATGCCCCTTCTCTTTGTCAATAGTTAAATTTCTTGTGACCTAACGACCATATCTGTACTCTCTTCCAATACGATCTTTCTCAAACCGAACAGGAGTGGACCCCTGTGCAAACTTGTCAACGCTTTAAATCTATTTTCTCTCGGTTGGAACGAGCGAACATCCCTGAAGAAGGCCCATTCATGGCTTCGTGGATGAGAACAAGCACCGCCCAAGTACATGGACAGAATCTGGGGCCGAATTCACGTTCGCTGCCTCCGTCTTACCCAGCTGATGCGGCATCCTCCAACTCCAACTGTCCTGTAGAGCGGGGACGGCCTCAGGATGCGGGACAGCATATTGTGTTGCGCCGGAGGGAAAGGGGTTTTGGAGCGCGTGACTGTGGCCGATCAAATGTCGTAGCCACGCATCGCACTCAGCCCTTCCCCACTATTCCCCACGCCGGACCATCGTCGCCCGCCGGCCCTGCCCGCCCTCGACTCTGCGTCTCTGCGCAGTCTGGTTGTCCTTCTGGCGCTCGCCTGCCCTCTGCAGGTTTGCCCTCGGCCGCCGCACTGAACGCCGAGCGCCTCCCCTGATCTTCCCGCCGAGGCCGCAACCAGAAGTGAGCCCCTATTCTGCTATTGAGCATTTCAGCTATTTTCATATGAACTTCTCTCTGTACATGTTTTTTGTATGTATGTTATATGTATGTTAAGTCTTATAATGATGAACACATAAAATTGCTAAATTTCTAATGTTTGAATATTTCAATTGTGTAGAAATGAAGAGGAATAGCTAAATTGTGCTACTTTTTAGAAACAAACATCAAGAAGATTGCATCTCCGGTCCAATCCGATATTGTACATGATGAAGAAGTCGAATCCGATATTGAGAGTGAGATTGACATTGAAGATACAACATCACACCCACCTTCACCCTAACAACCAAATGCAAGGTCATATGATACTCACTTTCTTCCACATGATCCTGGGGAAAGGATTCCCATTTCAAGTTATGATGTTAATATTCAAGATGATGTTTAGAGAGGATATATCCTAAAAGTTCCATGCCAACCATATGAACATGCTTTCCCAACAACATCATAGACAGGCAAAAATCGACACTTTAGCTTTGTTTGGTTCCATCACTACAATTGGCAAGAATAGTATCGGAAAGGATGTGGCGTTTTGATTTGTGTGTTACTTGTTCAAAGAGAGAGCCAATGAAGGTCCCGGAGGAGATGCCTTTGTTAAAGATGGTTTTAGAAATTGGAAAAGACCCGAATCATTAAAGAAGAATGTGGGTGGTGTTAGTAGCATTCACAACCAAGCTCAAGAGAAGTACAACTTATTTGTTGCACCCAACACATAAATTGGTAATGTTATTATGAAGGTGTCTAAGAAGGATGTACTTCTTTACAAGACTAATCACTGAAGATCTTGATGGTGACCACTATGCAATTCTAGCTGACGAGTCTAGTGATATGTCTCACAAAGAACAACTTGCTCTTTGTTTGCGTTATGTGCATAAATTCAGAAGAATATGTGAGAGGTTTCTTGGAGTAGTTCATGTTTCCGATACTACTTCATTGTCTCTCAAGGTTGCAATTATATCTTTGCTAAAAGATCATCATTTGTATCCCACTCAAATTCGTGGACAAGGATATGATGGGGCTAGCAACATGAAGGGTGAGATTAAGGGGTTGAAAACATTGATCATGAAAGATTCACCATCTTCTTATTACATACATTGCTTTGCACATTATTTATGAACGGTAAATATGAAAAGTTATCGACCTAAAAAGATAATTTATAAAAGTTCACAACCTTGATAAAAAAATGGTACTTAATTTGAGTGGAAAGTAGTAGGTTATTTAAGTTGCAAGTGGTAGTTTATTTGAGTTGCAAGTGGTTTTCCCACCCGTTATTTCCCCTATAAAACTCACTAGCCCGAAAAAGGGAATTACAAAGATAATTTATTCTAAATAATATGAATTGTGATACAAATAACACAAACAAGGAAAATATAGAAATATTACAAAAAAGTGAATTGTACAAATGGAATTGTAGAAAGGAAAAATAGCACAAAAGGGAATTGAGGAAAAGAAAAATGAAAAAGTTTGCATTAATCAAATTATTATAATACTGCTGGAGATAAAAAGAAAGTATATTCAAGTACAATAATTTCTATTTTTGTCACGAATGCAGTCCGAAAAATAATGGTTAGTCCACATTAGGAAATGCACCATGTCAACCCAAGATCATGTGTTCAAATCCCGTTATTACTTTTATTTTTTATAAAAAAATCACGGAAATCATCTACAAATAAGGAAACTAATACGAAATTGCTTCACACACGACAAATCCTATCCGATCTCTGTACGACAACTCCTCCACAGTGAAAGCAGAACCTAAATTATTTCATGTGCCCCTTGCCCAAAGTACCAGCCCCACCCGAGCCCAAACCCAAACCCAGACTCCACATCTTCTCTCCATAATCTTTCACTCCTCCTCCAAAAGCACGAAGGCGCCACATCTTGTTCCCCAATCCGTTCCTTGTCGATCTCCAAATCTGTCACAGTAACTCCAAATCTGCCATAGTAAATTTCTTGCAAGGAGCTTCCAATCAATTTGTGATTTCCTTTGAAGTACTCCACAACGGTTGATGTATTTTTAGTAGTAAGAAAATCTCTATGCACGAAAGCCCGATAACATTTTGGGGGACGGCAGCGAAAATGGGCTCACACCGGTGCACCCCAAACGGCGCCGGCGCTTTTTCGAGCCCAATAGAAGCGATGACAACCCGTGTCGATCCCTTGGCGAATGGCGCAAATCGGGCACACCGGCGCCTCGCGGAACCACGGAGAGAAGCTTGCTGGAAAACGTGGTCAACAGCCCGGCCTGGGCACGGCGTTTCGAAGACGAGCGCGCCGTCGAGCTCGCGCGAGCGACCGACCACTCTCGCGGCCACTTCAACACCGTTGGCCGCCGTGCCTGGTGGTACGACCGCGACAACGACACAACCCTTCGCCAGTACGGCTTCCGCCAGCGCGTTCGCGGCGACACGCAACGGGATCCGCTGTACTTCCCAGAGGCGGCGTGCATGGCGCCGGCGGCGCCGACTTTGCAGAGGGCGCTGGAAAGGACCGCGGCGTCCGGAAGCTCGCACACCGGATCGTCGTCTGCCGTTGCTCGCACGCTCTCGGCCACGCCCGCGGCTTCTTCCGGAGGCGTCGTCATCCGCGACGCGAGGCGCGCGTCCTCTGCTCCGTCCCGCCGGACGACGGGGTCGGGCCGCTACCCCCGCGTCAAGGAGGAGGACTCCGCGGCCTCGCCACCACTTCCGCCAGCGAAGAAGAAATGGTGGTGGTGACGACAAGGAGGAGGAATTCCCCGGCCTAAAGTTCATGGTCGGCCGCTCCGTCGACGAGGACTATCGGCATATCACGCTGGACCCGCGGCAGGCGGCGGTGTGGTCCACCAGGGACCACGGCGCCAACTTCGTCGACCTCGCCGGACCATCGGAGCTGCCGGCGCCAAAGGAGGAGAAGGCCGACAAGGACGATAGCTGGTTCTTCGGGGCATCCAGCGACGACAGCGATGACCTGGACTTCAGCTCCTTCGACTCCCAGCACCGCTAGATATTTGTTTAGTTTTTTTATTTAAATTCGCGTTAAATTTGTGTAAATTTCGTTCGAACTTCATATGAATATCGTTTTCAAAATTTAATTTTAATTTTCTAAATCTATTGGGGCCACCGGTTTGGAGGCGACAGTGCGGAAGCAGCATCCCTAAATAGAAAATGCTCTGCCGGCGTCCTCCATACGACAGTACCGACGCCACCTCTGCCATCAGAGCTTCCATCGAGTAGCATCTATGGATTTCATGTCGGGCCAGCAAAGAAAGGGGATAAGGAAAAGTAAAAAAAGAAAAGAATATTAGGCAGGTTGGGCCACACTGGTGGAAAAACAG
>NC_061513.1:83352294-83430177 GCF_022539505.1 Lolium rigidum
GCAGGATATTTAATCTTACCACATAGAACTTCCACATCTCGAACAATACCAATTGGAGAAATAGTTTCTCTATTAGCAAGCTGAATAACCACATCAATATCTTCAAGTTCACAAGAATCAATTTCGTGCATAATCTCCGTGTCAAGCTCATAAGGTATAGCACTAACACTTGCACCAATATCACATAAACCATAATAGCAATGATCACCAATTCTAACAGATAGCATAGGAACACTAGCTTGTTTGGGTTTATTAGGATGTGAAACAATATTAGAAGCATCTTCACAGAAAATAATATGACCATCCTCCACATTTTTAGTCACAAGATCTTTAACTATTGCAACAGCAGGTTCAACTTTTATTTGTTCTTTAGGTTCTATAGGTTTCTTTTCACTTTTATGAACCGCACTATTTATAACAGAGTACTCTTTCATTTTAGCAGGAAAAGGAGTTTTTTCAATATAAGCTTCAGGAATAACACGATCAACAGTTTCAACTACAACACACTTATTAATAGATGAATCAATTTTATCTTTATACGGTTCATGATACTTATCAAAATTCTTCTTAGGTAATTCATAATGAGAGGCAAAAGCTTTATAAAGATTTGCAGCAACTTGAGAATCAAGACCATATGTAGCACTCATATTACGAAATGTATCAGTATCCATAAAAGCTTCAATGCATTTATAATCATAAATTATACCTGATTCTCTATCCTTGTCGTTCTCCCAACCTTCAGTATTTTCTTGGATCCGATCAAGAAGGTCCCTTTTAAACTCTTCCTTATTGCGTGTAAAGGATCCAGTAACAAGAAGTATCCAAGCAAGGTCTTGTCTTGAAAAGAAAGTCTTGCATAGAAATTATCAATAATAACATTACCAGGAAGCTCATGAATGGGGCATTTGAGCATTAAAGACTTCAATCTCCCCCAAGCTTGGGCAATACTCTCTCCATCATGAGGCCAGAAATTATATATGCGGTTCCGATCTTTGTGAATTTCACTTGGAGGATAAAATTTGGAATAAAATAAAGGCACAATGTCCTCCCAATCAAGAGAATCACCATTCTTCAGCAATTTATACCAATGCGCCGCTTTACCAGACAGCGATATAGAGAATAGCTTCTTCCTAACTTCATTCATAGCAATACATGCACATTTGAATAACCCGCATAATTCATGCAAAAACAAGTAAATGATCACCAGGATGGACAGTTCCATCCCCTTCATAGCGGTTATCCATAACATGTTCAATAATTTTCGTAGGTATTTTATATGGTATTACTTCCTCACCTGGCGCCTCATCCACTACCGTTGCAGTAGTAGTAGATTTCCCAAATAGAAATTGAAGAGAAGATCTCTCTATAATGACTTATAGCAGCGAGCAGAAATAAAATCAGCACAAACAAGTAAAGGTTTTTCCTTACCAATTCCGCTTACCAATAGCGCTTCACTCCCGGCAACGGCGCCGGAAAATAGTCTTGATGACCCACAAGTATAGGGGGTGTATCGTAGTATCTTCGATAAGTAAGAATGTCGATCCCAACGAGGAGCAGAAAGTGTTGACAAGCAGTTTCGATGAAGGATTCACTGTAAATGCTCACAGACAAGTATTCAGGGGGTTTTGATGTAACAGATGAATAAAGTGCGAGTAAGTAAAATGCGAGAGAAATAATTGCAGCGAGTGGCCCAATCCTTTTTAGCACAAAGGACAAGCCGGTTTGTTTACTTATAATGACCAAACGTTCTCGAGGACACACGGGATTTTAGTCTAGTGCTTTCGCTACATACAGTTGATTAATCTTCATTGTTTTGATAAGTGTTGTGTGGGTGAACCTATGCTAATGTACCGCCCTTCCTAGGACTAATACATACTTGTGATTATACCCCTTGCAAGCATCTGCAACTACAAGAAAGTAATTAAGATAAATCTAACCACAGCCTTAAACTCTGAGATCCTGCGATCCCTCCTGCATCGATATACCAACGGGGGTTTAGGTTTCTGTCACTCCGGCAACCCCGCAATTGGCAAACGAGTACAAGATGCATTCCCCTAGGCCCATAAATGGTGAAGTGTCGTGTAGTCGACGTTCACACGACACCACTAGAAGAATAACACCACAACTTAAATATCATAACATTGAATATTACTCAACCATAGTTCACTACTAACATTTAGACTTCACCCATGTCCTCAAGAACTAAACGAACTACTCACGAGACATCATATGGAACATGATCAGAGGTGATATGGTGATGAATAACAATCTGAACATAAACCTTGGTTCAATGGTTTCACTCAATAGCATCAATAACAAGTAGAAATCAGTACCGGGAGAGTTTCCCCTATCAAACAATCAAGATCAAACCCAAATTGCTACAGCGATGACGATGTCCAGCGGTGGAGATGGCGGTGATGATGGTGGAGATGATGATGATGGTGATGGAGATGATGTCCAGCTCGATGGCGGTGACGATGGCGTCGATTTCCCCTCCGGGAGGGAATTTCCCCGGCGGATTCCTGCCCGCCGGAGAGCTCTTTTCTCTCCGGTGTTCTCCGCCCCGCGAGGCGGCCGTAACCCTTCGTGAGGATTCCTCTCGTGGCTTAGGTCTTCGGGACGAAGGGTTTCGCGAAGAAAAGGAGGCGAAAGAGGCTGTGGGGGCCCCACACCACATGGTGGCGCGGCCAGGCCATGGGCCGCGCCGCCCTATGGTGTGGGCCCACCATGGGTCCAGCTGGCTCCCCCTTCTGGCTTCCTTCGTCATCTGGAAAAATAGAATTTTTGGTAAAACTTCCTTCCACAGTTGATCTTCCGAAATATTGCATCCTGACGGTGCTTTTTCCAGCAGAATCCTGGCTCCGGTGCTCGATCTCCAAATAATCATGAAACATGCAAAATAGATGAAATAACATAAGTATTGTGTCCCAAAATGAAATATATCAATGAATAACAGCAAATTATGATATAAAATAGTGATGCAAATTGGACGTATCATGCACATCCTTCGAAGCCATCTACCACGGTGTACCATACATCAGCCCCAAATCCGACCAATTTTACCGGCGGCAACGAAGAAGAACGCGGCGGAATACTCACCGGCGACAAACGGCGGAGAAGACCACGGCGGGAGGGCGGGCGGCGCGCGCAGAGGGACGCGGAACTTCGGCGGGGGTGCGGCGAAGGTGCGGCGGGCGTCGACGCAGCACGATGCGGCTCGGCGGACGGCGGAGGGGCGCGGATCTGACGGATTCCGTCGGCGGCGCGCGGGTGGCGGCGGCGGCGCGCGGGTGGCGGCGGCGGCGCGCGGGGGAAAATGGGTGGGGGGAACTGAAATATCCGCGCGCGCTTTCGGAATTGGGATACTGGTTTCGCCCACTATCCCCGCTCCCACCCCGCACAAGTAGGGGGCGACGACCCGCCCCGTACTCGAAAACAGCAAAAAACGATGCGGGGGCCGTTTTTACGGGGCGTGCTAGACGGCCGGGTAGAGCCGAAACCCTCAAATCGGCGGTTATTATACGGGTTTGCCTCTTTTACGGGGTCTGTTAGACCTGCTCTAAGGGAGGATACTAGGACAAGTATTCCAGAAATAGTGAGCAATGTTCAAAAAAAAAATCGTCTTAGATGCCTACTTATCGCAGATCAAGTGGTAACCGGTAAGATTTACTGGTGGAACCGATATTTCCCCCGATTCAGTTTGATGGCCGATATTTCGGTCTTCAGTGAAATTTTGTTAAAATTCGGCCTGTATATTTTCATCCTATAGTCTTGAAAACTATGCATTAGCTTAAATTTATATATTTATTGATTCAAATGCAAGGAATCAAGGTAATATTTTTGTTTAATGTTCCAATATTATTTTTACATAGCATATTATAGAAAATTTAGTGTCGGAAATTAGGATTTACAAAAGAAAAAGTTGATAAATGGTCAGCTGATAAGCGGTTAATCTCCATTTTGAGGCCGACCGATAAGTTAACCATTAACGATTTGTTTAACATTAATATTAAGTGCATCCATGTTAAATTTTCCACTCAAAAAATTTCTTGAGAAAGTCACAAAGCATACTTTATACCTGAAACGAACATACCAAGTGCAAAGGCCTGGCTGACGCTCAGGGAAGGCGGTACAAACATCAGTTATCAATTACTCCAGTAGGTCTCCTATAAGATGAAAGGACGCTCGGTGCATACATGAACTCTAGAGTTTGAGGTATCACCGACCACGAGTAATCGCACAGCGAACGACAGACCAATTGCAGAGACAGTAAGTCAAGATTATACCAGCAAAACACAAGGGACGAAAACCAAATGTGGAGCAAAGACACCACACAGCTATGTTCAAACAGTACAAATGCTTATATAGCACACGGACGACTTGTTCATAATCCTGCAGACATCAATTTCCAGAACACGGTAAAATAAATGATCAAAGATGAATGTGAACAAAAGGGCTACTATTGGTGGGTAAAAAGTAACCCTGCAGGGATCAACAAATTTCATGGTACTCCTCAAAAGTCATCAAAATCATCGGATTCGTCGCTTTCAGGGGCACTCTTTTCGCTGTCACGGTCACTCTGCTCGCTGTTGGGGTCACTCTGCTCGCTGCTGGGGTCATCATCTTCCCATTCTGGATTTTCCTTCACCCTCTTCTTCGGCCGTTCCTCTTCGGCACGTATCTTCTCAGCACGAGCCTTGTTTTTTGTATCTTCACAGGAAGTAACCGTTATCTTGTCTGAACTAATCCCGTTCGCTACCAGAGCATTCACCAACTTATCAATTCCAACGTCGCCCTCTGAACACTGAATGATGACACTTCCAAGGAGTGGGCATTGGAAGGTCACCCCGTCAGTTGGCATACCATCTGTTTCTGCTCCTTTGTCAAGCTAGAGATAAACAGGAAACAGAGAAATGAGAACCTTATTTTTCCAAAACAAAAAAATAATGGAACAATTGTACATGCTCCGTACCGGTCCATGCATCAAAGTTAGTTCTTCAAGTCTTGGTGAAAGCTGCAGAAAGCGAAGCACAGCGTACAAGTCCTTGGTTAAATCCCATTTGCCAAGTTCAAGAGTTGTAAGGTTCTGAAATACTGAACATGTAGGCAGCTCCTTTTCCAGCATAACCTTGCATTGAGTGAGTGAGCAAGTTATAACTAGGACAAACCAAAAAAAAATGTGCTTGTATGATAATATATAGTAACTTGGAGCTATATTGGGAAAGCATGAAATGATCATTGCCACACAAGACATCATGAAAATGTAGCAACAAAAACTTTTGCTCCGGAAGTAACAACTAATGGTGAAACTATAAAGAGCTAATGACCAAATGCCCCAATATGAAAGAATATGAAACATTGCCATGTGTTCACACAACAGCTGCACCTTGAACTTATCAAACAAAATCTCTGAAGTTGATTTTTTGTTCTTCCAAATCAGTAAGTGCTTAAAATATCCATATCAAGCAGAACGACATTTTCTTCATATCCGATGAACTTTTACTTGAATTGAAAGTGTGCTCTATTCTAGTAAAATGACTAATACAGGAAAATTAAATCACGAAAACAGATCAATATATAGAGCAAAATATTAATTAAGTTTTTGTTAGAACTTAGGCCAACATGCAATATCAACACTAATTCAGATTTAACGGAGCAATATGATGAGTTAAATGATATTAGTTTGCATATAAGCATATTCACATCAACTTCAGAAGACTATACAACAAAAAGAAAGGTAGACCAACATTAAGCATGTCACACCAACATTAAACTCCAACAAACGTAACTTATGAAGAACCTCCCAGAAAGAAAACTGACAATTTCTGAGTTCACGTAAACCCAGTAAATACATGGCTGCAATTTGGTAATGTTAATTCGACCAATCTTTTTGCAAAAAAAAAAAACCAATATTCAAGAATCGATCGCAACAAACATAACAAATGAAGAGCCTTGAAGAACAAAAATAAAGCAAATGATCTCAATTACGCCCAAAATAGGGTAAAATCTATTACTGCATTTTCAGGAGATAAGGGAACCAATATTCAATCCATCAGGGTACGAAACTATGCATGTAATACCCAAGTTTGTCCTGCAGGCATTTCCATATATCCTTCAAAAAAAAAAATATGTGTTCATATCTTGAAAACATTGTAAAAAAAGTAAAAGATTCAATCCTCGGAACTTCTCCGGAGGTAAATTAAGCAAAGCATCAACAATTGTTCATTCTTACTTAACACAGCTTCGAAAATTTGTCAATCAAATTATACTTTAGCTGCGGCAGAAATATTTAACTTTTAAGTAAACCTTCATTACTGGCTTACATTTTTCTTTCGGGAAACATGGTAATATGCACAACAACTCTAGATAGAAAGCAGATTAGTTATATTTAACCCTTTATCATATATGATTTGTAATAGTAAAAGAGAATCCATGCCATTAAAAAAAAGTGGAAAATAACATGAAGAAATAACGGGCTTCACTTCTGAAAAGCATACCTTTATGTCAGAACCAAATAATGCAAGTTCTTTGGCATGCACAAGAACCTCTGTGAACCTAGATTCATCACAAAATGTACGCCCCCAAGTATCTATGCGTGCTCTCTCTAGGGATGGCTGGTCTCTCCAGGAAATATCATTCAGTGAACAACCTGTGCACTCAAAGCTAATGAGATGAGGGGCAGAAATTTCAAGGCTCTCAAATCCATACATGGAACCATCAAGCGTCAGCCTTTTTAGTGCTTTTAAAGCTATGCGTTTAAGATACGTTACAGAATCTATCAAATGCAAGTCTTCTAGGCCAGGGCTCCGGTCAGTGAAACTGCTCAGAGAAAGCTCATCCACTTCCACATCACGTAGAGTCAATTTTTTTAGAGAAGGAAGCTTGATTATGTCAGGCAGCACAAGTCCCTTATGTTCATAATCTCGATAAGGAGCTCCACCCCACTGCAAATTTAGCTCCTGAAGTGAGCGGCAGGTGAAAATGCCAGGAGGTAAATTAGTCTTATCATACAGACAAAGTTCCACATCAAGCACTTTAACATTATGATTCACCGCATAGCGAATCCACAATCTGAGATCATTGCAATTCAGGGGAACATGAGGATCCCAATGTAGATAGAATGTGTGCAAGTCTACATTTCGACGGGCGAGCAATAGGTTGCTAAGCAAACTTTTCAACCTTCCAACGTCCAAAATCTCTGTAATCAAGGTGTATGATCTGATCACTGTCAATTTTCATGACCTGCTCGTCACCTTTCTCCATAGCAACCCTACCTCAGGTTGCTTACCTCATAGGCCGGAACACCTGCCATGTTTCACATTCCACAGTTAGAACATGAAGTAATGATGCAACAGGGGATTAAATGTGTCCGAAAAAGAAGAGCGAAGCAAAGGTAGCATGACCAAAAGTGAGGGTCCATGTTAATGTTATCATGCTACATCAATATGGAGGTTTTGTTAAACGTGACCAGGGGGACGGATCCCTCCCTTGGTTGTCCGTTGTTAGGTAGAAGATGAGACCTCTCCAGCGGCGGATTTATATGCCCTAGATAGCACCCTGTTTAATTCGGTCACACCTACGACTCGAACCTGGGTGGGCGAGCTCACCACCGTGAGCTCAAGCCACCAAGCCAGCGCTTGGTTCTCAGCATGCAGCAAGTCATGGTTAGTACTCATAAATCATAATTGTTATGACTTGATCACCAAATTGGAGGTCAGGCAGCAGAGCAATTTACAGCCACCTTGGGCAATCGACCTAAACAGACAGTGTGTGCATAGCACAATAGGGCATAAAACAATTCAATAGACAAGTAAGAAATCTTGCTTGCATTACGCAATTCCTAGCCAGCTATGGACTCAGATCCAAAAGTCGAAACCATGACATGATTTCTATAACACTGCACCACTACATGAGTAAGGAGATCACCTAAGAATCTAAAAGAAAAATCCAAATGTAAAAAAACCATCACTAATGTTTGGTCTGAACTCTGAAGGACGCTCATCACAGGATGGGGTTTGATCCGGTCGATCGTATACACTATTTCCCAGTTTCGCAAGCACGTGCGCATAGATTATCAGTGTCGCAGCAAAGTGATCTGGAAAACTACGATGGACTGAAATGGGAAACGTGGATTTTTACAGAGGACATCTTGGTCTGACGATCCAAGAAGCTCGGGAATCTAACAAAAGGGGGAAATGAGAGCGAGAACTAGATCTGAGATGGAACCAATCTATGTTCATAAGAAACCGCAAAAATATGATGTATTCTCACCCGCAAGAGAGAGAAGTGCTCCCCCGGAATCGCCGGCCGGGACGGGAGCCGATGGCTTTCCTAGGGTTTAAGGCGAGCTCCTCGCTAGTTCGGATTTTGGGTTTAGGGTAGAACTAAACCGGGTGTCCGGCTTTAACAATGGAGTTATCCTACCACCGAAAGAAAATGATTTACCCTCTCAAGATTTATTATAGTACCCTACATATGGCAGTTGTGAGTTTGTGACTATTTTTCTCTCGAAAGAACCCAACCCGGATCTGTTATAATGATTCAATATGAAGCACCCAAAACTTAATAAAAATTACATCAATCTCCATGGACCACCAAATGACCACTTTCGCCACCACAATGAGCCTCTGACGCGTTGTTGTCGTCGCTCCCTTGCCGGAGCCAACTTAACTTTGTTGATGATAGTCTCTTCGTGCACGAGGCTTTAAGGACTAACGCCCTAGAGCTGAAGTCGTCACTATTGAATCCTTTGATTCGTCCGACACCAAATCTTGCCGTCTTGCACGAACATGGAGAAACCTTCTCGCATCCATTCTTGTCAAAGCTTAAACCTCTGAGATTTCCCTCTTTGGTGCTCCAATCTTGTTAATACTTTAGAAAAGATAGAAAGAGATATAGATCTTGTGATTCACCAAAGGAATTGAATCCAACTTGCTAGATATTGTTACCCTTGGGTGCTTGGGCACCCTAAACAGAAGAGGTTTTCACGGAGCTCAATCATCACGGTGTAAAGCTTTGTTGCGTTCTTGGGAACTTCCAACTTAATTGTGTAGCTTGTTCTGAACTTGATTGTGAATATTTGGTTGCCGCTTCCAAAAGCACCACATAGATATCAAGATACCTCACTATGGGAGAACATTGTAAGCCATTATGGCCATTGGTGGACACTTTGTGACCACACCACTTCAACGGAGACTACCATCCTCAAAGTTTTGAACTTTGGGATACATCACTGTTTGAGTTGCGTGGTTATCTCTATAATTTTACTTACTTATACTAGCTTGCTAGATTGCCTATCTTGTGTAGTCAGTTGTATCTTGCCATACAATTTACTCAATTAGTTGCATGATCTAGAAAACATATATTCTTGTCAATCCTTAATTTTCTACAAAGATATGAAATTTGTAGTCACCTATTCAACCTCTATAGTTGGCATCTTCCATTCTTTCAACTTGTTAAAAATAGCGGGATGTTTCCTGAATGTGTTATGGGCATGCAAAAAAAAATAGCGTCATATTTCGACCTTAATAGCTCTCTATAGTATATCTAGAGAGTTCATGCTAAATTTTACTATTTTTCTCGCTGTGGCGCTATTTGCGAAATAGGATGCTACATCGCACTAAACGTCATAGGGTTATCGCATTATTTTTTTTCTCCCGCCTATTGGCCCAAAGACCAGAGTTTTCCTCCTTAGGAAGAAGATTAAATTTATTCATGTTTGTCATGGTGATGCTACATATGTTGGTTCCTTTTCTGAATTAGAAGCTAACATCGCTAATGTTGATGGTTCTTAATAAGTAATTTATGATATGTTGTTTCCACCTAGGATGATGTCAGGCCTCTAAACAATTGAAGAATGACATTTTTGTACTATACCTTTATTCTTGCTGAAATATTTTATTTTTGGGCTATATCTTGTATCTTTTTAGCTATAGAATGCTATTAGCGCGATATGGCTTGTATATCATTTGGAGGAGGCCGTCGCTATATCTCTTAGCATGCTATTTTAAACATTAGTTACAGATCACTCTAAACATCTGGTTATGATCTACAGCATGAATAAACATATCAACTTACTCTTCCACAAAAGTGTGGATGCTATCTTATAAAAATCTCCTCTTCTTGAACCTTTTGACAAGCTTGTAAAAAGGGGCTTTTCTCATCCAGAACATTCCAACAGCCTCTACATTGTTACATTGTGGATATATGTAATATTTGGATTCGGCTCATATTCTTGGGCCAACATAGAACCAGTAGGACCTACACCTGAGTCACAACTATAAGTGATATTGCATGTATGGTAAGAATCATCCAGTCGACCAAATGAAACCGATGTTGCTTGAGTGTTGGCCAAATCGACCTACACATTTACATACACACTATGGTAAAGGGGGGGGGGGGGGTTACCGACGCCTTGGGAGATGGGTGAGAGGAACCGGGGCCATTGAAGGAGAGGAGCTCGTGTCGGAGATGAGGGAGAGGGTTCCATGTTGGAGACGAAGGGGTAGGAGACGAGGGCGGGGATCTAGAGATGAAGGGGCTGTGTCCGCGCCACCACCATCGCCGAAAGAGAAGGTGATGATTTTTGCTATGCGCCTATGTCTCGAGGTGACCAAATAGAGAAGGTGGGACTAGCTTAGCCGTTGACAGAGCTAGAAATTGCGTGGGACTCCACGCTGGTTCAGCTATTAGAGCAAGAACAATAGGGCTATAACAGATTGTCATGTTATCTATAGCCAATTTATAGCTATCGTATACAATACTCCCTCTGTTCTGAAATACTCTGCGTTCTATGTCTAAAATTTGTCCTGAAATACTCTACATTCTAGCTTTTAGTCAACAAAAATACGGAAAACGAAGTGTTCCTCCTTTTATCTATTGGATGTGTAGCTTGAATTGTATGTTTACCAATTTAAGTATTACTAATAAATGCACTGCGTAAATGCACTACTATTTTGTCTGATTTTTCCTAGAATGTAGACTAAAAGAAAACGGAGGGAGTACTTAACTCTAGAAATATATTACTTTATAGAAGTATGTCCCATATCTCACCCTCACAAATTGCATAGGAGTACGTGCTAGAGCTATCTAAGAGTTCACTTATCTTCTCTCTCATATTCTTACTCCTCCAACTAGACATTATTTTATTTGTTCTTAGCCTATTACCCTCGGCCTCGGGATTGTATCAAAGGTGCTTTGAGCACCACGGTCCTCGTGCACACATCCAAACAATAACTTTTACATCTTTGGTACTGTACACCATGTAGGCCTCCGACAAGATGAAACACGAACTCTAGAGTCTGAGATATCACTAACCATCAGTATTAAATCAACACAGCTAACTAAGCAGAGCTAAGAGCATCTCCAACAGGCGCTCTATCCCGCGCTGTATCCAAAAAAACGGCTGGTTTAGCGCGCGGGCGTAAAATTATGCTCCAACAGGCGCTCTATCCCGCGCTGTAAAATACAGCTTGGGGCAAAAGCGCTATGTCGTGCACTATATCTACCGCGCCGGAAAGAGCGCGCTGTATCCATCGCGCGCAGAAACAGGTACAGATTTTTACAGCTCCAAGGTTTAGAGCTTCTGCTGGAGGTGAATATGCCCTCACGCACAAAACATGGATAGAGCGCGCTGTAAAGCGCTTTTACAGCGCCAAGATTTAGCGCTCCTGTTGGAGATGCTCTAACGGCAGAGCAACTGCGAGGACAACACTGATGTTCACAACAGGTCAAGATATTTCGGCCGAACAACAGAGGCGAAAATCGAATGCGGAGCAAATACACCACGCAGCTACTATGCTGAAACAGTGCAAATGATTACAGCATACAGATGAGAGCAAGACTCGTTGCTCCATAATCCAGCAGTCACAAGGTTCCAGTACATACAGGTTCCAGTACATACTTAAAAGGACTGAAAATGAAGTCTCATGCAAAGCTCTACTTAGAAAACAAAGGACGCCTATTGTTCGGTAAACAGTAAAACCTGCAGAGCTCTACTTAGAAAGCATCATGGTCAGAATCATTGGTGCCAAGGCCAGACTCCTCAAAAGTCATTAGGATCATCATCTGCTTGCTAACAAGGTCACTCGGGGTGCGCAAGGATCATCATCAAACCATTCTGCGCTTTTTCTTCGGCCGCTCCTGTTCGGCACGTATCTTGTCAGCGTGAGCCTTCTTCTGGATATCTTCATAGGAAGTAACCCTTATCTTGTCCGAACTAACCCCATGCGCAACCAGAACATCCACCAGCTTATCAACTCCAGTATCACCCTCTGAACGTTGTATGGTCACACTTCCAAGGAATGGGCACTGGAAGCTCATTTCGCCAATTGGCATAACATCTGTTTCAGCTTCTTTGTAAGGCTGGAGAGACAAACAGGAAGCAAAGAATGAAAGAAAAAGGTACATGTTAGCGAACTCTTTATTTCCAAAATAATAATTGAGTAATATACTACATGATGCATACCAGCCTATGCATTAAAGTGAGTTCTTCTAGTCTTGGTGAAAGCTGGAGAAAGCGAAGCACAGCATAGATGTCCTTGGTTAAATCCCATTTACCAAGTTCAAGAGTTGTAAGGTTCTCAAACACTGAACAAGTAGGCAGCTCCTTTTCCAACATAACCTTGCATTGAGTAAAGCAAGTGAGTTATAGTTAGGACAATGGAAAAACAAGTATGATAATATATAGTAACTTAGAACTATAGAGAGCAAGCATCAAATGACCATTGCCACACAAGACACCATCAGAAGTGCAGCAACAACAAAAATTGCACCACAATTAACAATTAAATTTGAAACTATAAGAAGCCAACAGACCAAATGTCTCACTATGGGGAAAAAAATGAAACATTGCCTTATGTTTGCACAATAGCTGCACCTTGAACTTATCGAACCAAATCTCAGAAGTTGACTTTTGTTCTTCCAAATTATTACGCACAGCAAGTCAGTAAGTGCATAAACTATCCATATCAAGCAGAGTAATGTTTGACATCCAGCTTTCATCCTCTGAATGTTTCCTTCATATCTGATGGACAGTTACTTGAATCGAAAGTGTGCTCTATTATGGTGGAAATGGCTAATATAGGAAAATTAAATCACGAAACGTGTCAGTAGAGCAAAATACTAATTTGACTCAATATCAGCGCTAATTCAGATTCACATTCACTTCAGCAGACTATAACAAAAAAAGGTAGACCCACATTAAGCATACCCCACTAACATTAAACTCCAACAAACGTAATTTACGAAGGACCTTCCAGAAAGAAAACTGACAATTGCTAATTTCAAATACAGCGCAGTAAATACATGAGTGCATTTTGGAGCTCAACATATATAACACATGAAGAACCTTCAACATATAAAAATAAATCTATTGATCACAAATACGCCTAAAAATAGTGCAAAATCCGTTGCTGCATTTTGAAAATGTAAGGGCAACCAATATTCAATACATCAGGGTACGAAACTAAGCAATGCATGTGATACCCCAAGTTTATCTTGCAGGCATTTCCATATACGTGTTCATATCTTGAAAAACATCATAAAAAGCAACAGAATCAATCTTCGCAACTACTCAGACAGTAAAATAAGCAAAGCATAAAAAAATGATCATTAATATGTAACACAACTTTGAATTTTTTTCAATCAAATTATATTTGACATTTAGCTGCAGCAGGAATGTTTAACTTTTAAGCAACCACTCATTATTGGCTTCCATTTTTCTCTCAGGAAACATGGTAATACGCATGTTAGTAAGTAGTAACGACTGGAAGCAACAGTTCACATGCACCACAACTCTAGATAGAGTTCAGATTAGTTATATTTGAAGTCTTTCTCATATATCGATTTGTAGTAGTAAAACAGAAACCATGTTATTCTAGAAATAAAGTAGAAAATAACATGAAGAAACAATAAGCTTGTCTTCTGATAAGCATACCTTTATGTCAGAACCAAATAATGCAAGTTCTTTGGCGTGCACGAGAACTTCTGTAAACCTAGATTCACCACCAAATGTACTCCCACAAGTATGTATGCGTGCTCTCTCTAAGGATGGCTTGTCTCTCCAGGAAATATCTTTCAGTGAACAACCAGTGCACTCAAAGCTAATGAGATGAGGGGCAGAAATTACAAGGTTCTCGACTCCATACATGGAACCATCAAGGGTCAGCCTTTTTAGCACTTTTGAGGCTATGAGCTTAAGACACGTTGCAGATTCTATCAAATGCAAGTCTTCTAGGCCAGGGCTCCGGTCAATGAAACTGCTCAGAGGAAGCTCGCTCACTTCGACATCTCGCAGAGTCAATTTTTTTAGAGAAGGAAGCCTGATTCTGTCAGGCGGTACAAGTCCCTTATGTTCAATTTCTTGGTAAGGAGCTTCACCCCACTGCAAATTTAGCTCCTGAAGTGAGCGACAGGTGAAAATGCCAGGAGGTAAATTAGTCTTATCATACATACGAAGTTCCACATCAAGCACTTTAACTTTATGTTTCACCGCGTAGCTAATCCACGATCTGACATCCTTGCAGTTCAGGGGAACATAATGATCCCAATGCAGACGGAATGTGTGCAAGTCTACATTTCGACGGGCGAGCAATAGTTTGTTCACATAACGGGCAAACTTTTCAGCGCCCCAACCTCCAAAATCTCTGTAATCAAGGTGTATGATCTCACCCCTATCACTTTCCACTGCCTGCTTGCCACCTTTCCCCATAGCAACCCTACCTCGGATTCCTCAACTCAAAGGCTGGAACACCTGCCATGTATGTACATATTCCACAATTAATACATGAAGTAATGAGACAATAGGGGGGGATTTCAATGATCATAAGGGGTCCATGTTAATGCTATCATCAATCAATATATTGGTTTTAGTTGTTTAGTTGGACCCTTCATATGCAGCAATGCAAGTCATGGTTAGTACTAAATAAATGACAATTGTCAACAAACTGGGGGTCACGCAGCAGAGCAATTTCCAGACACCCTGGGTAAACGACCTACAGAAACAGTGTGCGCAGGCATTCAAAGAAATCTTGCTTGGCATTGAGCAATTCCTAGCCAACTATGAACACAGATCCAAAATTCCAAACCATGACATGATACTTTCTCACCACTACCTGAGTAAGGAGATTGCCTAAGACTCTAAAAGAACCAAAATGGAAAAGAGAACATCTCCAATGCATGGTCTGAAGGAGACTCATAGGATGGGGTTTGGTCCGCTCAATCATAGATTAAGCAGTTTGGCAAGCACGCGCGCATAGATCATCCGTAGAGCAGCAAGATAACCTGTAAAACTATGATGGATTCAAATGGGGAAGGTGGGTCTTTCCACAGAGAGCATCTTCCAAGAAGCTTGAGCACGCACAGTACAGCAAAAGGGGGGAAATGGAAGCAAGAACCAGATCTGAGATGGAGCGAATGTATGCTTACAAGAAACTGGCAGAAAGATGTCGTGTTTCTCACCGGCGAGGGAGAGAAGCGCTCCCGCGGAATCTCCAGGACGGGAGCCAGCGGCGGCCGACGGCTTTGCTAGGGTTTAAAGGCGAGCTACTTCCTGGTTCGGACTTCGGAGTTTGGGTTTTGCGCAGCACCGAAAAACCGGGAAGTCCGGCTTTAAGAACAGAGTTATTTTGGACCCGAAAGAAATGATTCCAAGGTAGGACAGTTCTGGCAGTGTCACAATGAGTACTTTATTTAAGAAAATTGCCACCAATGTAGTACTCATTTACAATACTTATTGATACAACTCGTTTTGAAATTTTATCGACACACTGTAACACTCAGTTGAGGAACTGACGTAATGGCACAAACTAACAAAACCTATAAAAGAGAAAATAATTAAAAATATGTGCATTATCAAAAAATACACAATATACACATTTACAGTTTATTTCTAAAATCCAAAATTGTTGAGATATGCAAACTACCGGTTACACATTTCTAAATCCAAAAAATGCACAAATATAATTATGTGCACTTTCATGGACCAGTGCAAATAACCCAATTGCACATTTGTAAAGTCGAGATCATTAAATTTGTGCAATGTCATGATTTAAAAAGTGTAAACTGCATATATTTAACACCCAAATTGCACAAAACAATTAAGTACACTTTTTTTTTGGCTTCAATCCTTAAGTTTCAGAATTGAAAATGTGCAACTTCTACTGCCTAGTTATGCGTTTTTAATCCTAAATCTGCACAATCTGAAAATGAACAATTACGTAATGAATGGATAGAAAACTCGCAAGAAAACTAAACTCGTAATCGGTACAAATAAAGCTTCCAAATGCAAATTCAAAACTTTAAATAAAAATGTAGATACCAAAAACATAGACATCACTACTGCTTACACTTTAAATGTGTTAAAAATGGTTTGATAGAAATGTAATGATGACTACAAAACAAAAAAAAAAGGTAAAGAAGATGAACTTGGTCTAAAAACACTGAACTTTCATAGTTCGATTGAAAACTGGAGTCACAAAATTGGAAAATCCATCGTTTCTGACCGAATATGTAATTACCTTTAGCAATAAAAATTCCCTCAGCAGAATATTCTTCATCATCAAAACCCTTCAAAAAATAATACAAGGCTTATTTCTCTTACTGCATTACCTGAACACACTGTAGTTTGTTGCTAATGCCCTAAGGTAGCTAGGAGCTTGAGATTACACTGCCAATTCTTTGCCTGGTCGCTCCTAGCTCGCTCTTAGGCCTTCCCCAATACTGTCTCTTAAGCTGATGTGATTTGCCCTTCCAGTAATCCTTGACCACATTGAGCCGACCCTCTACCGCTGATGCTTCCTCTTGGCCGCCTCGCCGAGGCCAACAGAGAGGATCGTGAGGATGGGTCAGGGGTGGTCTCGATCAGCGCGCTAGAGGGGAGGGGGTTGTTTACAAGTTGGGTCCACCTCACCGTAACATAAAGAAATAGGGAGTAGAAGGGGCTGTTGGAGAAGATGCAAAAAGAAGGAGCCCAAAATCTTCTCTCGTTTCTCCCAAAAAAAACAGTTTTTAGGATCCATATTTTGGGGTTCTGGTGAATATGCTCTCAGTACAGAAGCTCACACCATCAAAAGAGCTGATGTGATTTGTCCTTCCAGTAATTTGATAAGCACAGTTAAGCAAAAGTACAACCAATTATACAAAAGCTTTTAATCTAGTCCATGGCCACATGTATAAGAGAAGAGACTAATTGGCTATTCCAGAGAGGTCCTAATATGCCCAACATCTGCTGATTTCGTTCAAAAATTCCTTCTATTTTTTCAAAATTGAACAGGCCATGGAGCATTGGCTGCAAACGCTGATAGGAACCCAAAGGACTCCTGTCAGATGAAAGATCGCACAGTCTACACATGTCACTAACCATATAAGAATTCACATGGTTTAAGATGGAGCAATTGCAAAAAAAAATAACAGGTCAAGCTAATCGTTAAATAGCAGGGGCGAAAATCAAACTAGAGCAAAGACAGAACACAGCTTTGATCAAACAGTACAAATGCTTATAGCATACAGATAAGACCTCTTGCTTCACAATCCACAAGTCCCAAATTTTGAGAACGTAGTAAAAGGAAGGATCCAAGAGATGGATGTCTCATGCAGAACGGAAGGAGGAATGTTGGTTGGGTAAACAGTAACCCACCCTGAAGATCTTTAGAATACAACAAACGCTCAAACTCATCGCCATGAAAGCCATACTCGCTCAAAAGTCATCCTCATCATATTCGTCACTGTAAGCATCATTCTGGTCGCTATCAGGCTCACTCACTGCGTAACGATCCTCATCTATCCATTCTCGATTTTTCTTCGCCATCTTCTCGAAGATGAACAGCTCCTTCAATCTTTCCTCATCAGCACGTCTCCTCTCCACATGTTCCTTATTTTTAATATCTTCGTAGAAAGTAATACTTATCTTGTCTGCACTAATCCCATTCACTACCAGAACATTCACCAGCTTATCAATTCCATCATCATCCTTTGAACATTGTATTATGACATTTTCAAGGAATGGGCACCGGAAGGCCATCCCGTCAATTGACATACCATCTGTATCTGCTCCTTTGTGCTGCTATGGAAGCAAGCAAGAAAGAAAAATACATTTTAGCAAACCTTTTCGATTTAATAATGCAATAAATATTGCATGCAGCTTACCGATCTATGCATCAAAGTGAGTTTTTCTAGTCTTGGTGAAAGCTGGAGGAAGTGAAGCACAACGGACAAGTCCTCGATTAAATACCAGCCGCCAATCTCAAGGGTTGTAAGGCTTTCAAACACTGAACATGTTGGCAGCTCCTTTTCCAACATAACCTTGCATTGAGTGAGAGTGTGAGTTATAGCTAGGGCAATGGTAAAACAAGTACTCCTTCCCAAATGTAAGTCCTTTTTGTTTTGTCCTAAGTCAAGCTTTCTTGAGTTTGACCTATAGAAAAAAATATCAACATCTACAATACCAAATCAATATCAAGATACACCATGAAATATATTTTCAGAGCGTATCTATTTGGTAAAATAGATATCAATAACTATTCCTGTAAACTTGGTCAAGTTTGACTTAAGACAAAACAAATAGTACTTGAAGGAGTATCACGAAAGTGAAGCAGTACAAGAACTAACGTGTCACAATTGACAATTAATGCTCAAAGCTATAGGAAGCCAGCAGACCAAATTCTCGCTACAAAAACTACCAAAATTTATACAGTTCAGAAAACAAATTTATTGTATGACTTTTATGTTACCACTTTCAGGTTAAACATTTTTTTCCTGACCACAGATTGTCTAAAATGTATGTCATTTTTTCTTCTAGTCGGTTGTATGTCCCCTATGCGACCAGAACTGCTCACTATATGCAATTTCTCAAGCCAAGTTCGGCGGTCTTAGTGTCCTCCTGGTAGTCCATCTGTCCAAAACTGGCAGGCAAATTGAACTCATAGTTTGAGAACACAGCGGAATGCGCTGGCATGGAAAAAATGACACGTCACGTAACTGTACAGCACTGACAGACTCAATTCTATGCGAGGCAAAGCTATGGTTGCTGTCTGGAGTCTACGGCAGCTTCCATGGCATGTGCGGTCCTCCTACCTTAGATTCTCAATGGAGGGAGCATGTGCAGCCCTCCTACATTAGATTCTCAATGGAGGGGCTGTGTATAGTTTGGGTCTTTTTTGCTCTTTCTCTACAGCTTTGGTAGCTTAGCTTAGCTTTTCCTTTGCTTTTGTTTTCTGGTTTCTTGTGGAGTACTGGAGTGGAATTGTAGGATTTGTGTCATTTTGATATTTCTTCTAATCAAATGAGTTGCATTTGCGCATGTGATCAAGAAAAAGATGATTATTTTGCTAAATATACCCAAAATCACTATGTGAACCATCCCAGACACAAAGAAACGCCCATCATGTTTCTATAAAAGGAAAACTATAAGCTACTGATGTCAAATATGCCTCGAAGATAGGGTAAAATACACTGCTGCTCTTCGAAAACTAATATTCAATATGTCAATCCATTAGGGTAGCAAATGAAGCAACACATCTGATACAGGACCAGTCATTTTTATGAACATGTTTCATATTAGAACAATCAACAGAAAATTAATTAAATAACCAATCTACGACTTTTCAGGTGGTATATTAAGTAAAGCATCAACAGATCTTCACTGATATGTAACACAACAGTGACAGACAGTCAATCACTTTATATAGTATCTATTTTTTTGTTGCAGCAGAAGTGTTCTAACTATTAAGTAAATCTAGTATGTTGGCTTCCACTTTATTTTGCGGAACATGGTACTACATGTGCTATTAACGACTACAAGTACCAGCAACCTTTGAATAATATAAGAAATGCACCACAGCTCCAGATACAGAGCACAGCAGTTTAATAAACAATGTTTCACATAGTTTTACAAGAATAATAAAAGATAATATGTGTCCTGGCAAAAATAAAATATAGAACCGCAGGCTTGTCTTTTGATAAGCATACCTTTATGTCAGAACCAAATAATGCAAGTTCTTTGGCGTGCACAAGAACTTCTGTAAACCTAGATTCACCACCAAATGTACTCCCACAAGTATGTATGCGTGCTCTCTCTAAGGATGGCTTGTCTCTCCAGGAAATATTTTTCAGTGAACAACCAGTGCACTCAAAGCTAATGAGATAAGGGGCAGAAACTGTGAATCCATTGCATCCATGTAAGAAGCCATCAAGAGTTAGCCTTTTTAGCGCTTTTGAGGCTATGCGATCAACATGCATGGCAGAATTTATCAAATTCAAGTCTTCTAGGCCAGGGCTCCGGGCAATGAAACTGTTCAGAGCAAGTTCATCCACTTCGACATCGTGTAGTGTCAATCTTTTGAGAGAAGGAAGCTTGATTATGTCAGGCAGTACAAGTTGCGTATGTTCGTAATCTCGATAGGGAGCTTCACCCAACTGCAAGTTTAGCTCCTGAAGTGAGCGGCAGGTGAAAATGCCAGGAGGCAAATCAGTCTTATCATAGAGAATAAGTTTTACATCAAGCACTTTAACATTATGCTTCAGCGCGTAGCCAATCCACATTCTGACATCATTGCAGTTGAGGGGAGCATGAGGATCCCAATGCAGCTGGAATGTATGCAAGTCTACTTTACGACGGATGAGCAATAGGTTGTTAACAAAACGAGCAAACTTCTCGTACTTCCAATGCTGAAAATCTCTGTAATCAAGGTGTATGAACTGCACGCTTTCACACTGTTTCCTCCACTTCCTAGACAGCCTGCGCATCCGCACAACAGCTCTAATCCTCACGCGGGACAGGATTTTCTGGAGGATGTTTCCAGGCAGCTCACTGATCCAATCGGTGTCACTTTCACTATCACTTTCTGTGGCATACTCATCACCTGACTCCATAGCAAACGCAACCCCGCCTCAGATTCCTGACCTGAAGGTTTGAAAACCTGCCATGTATGTACATATTCCACGATTAGTACATGATGAATTGATGATGCCCTAGGAAAGATATTCAATGACCACAGTTTTATCATGCTGAGTTAGTATGAAGGGTCTACTTCTTAGGTCATTGGCACGAAGCAATGCAAGTTTGGAAAATCTTATAATTGTTATGATCTCATCACCAAATCAGGGGTCACGGAGCAGAGCATATTTCCAGCCTCCCCTGGGTAAGGCCGACCAAAACTGAACTTGTTTGCATACCACAATAGGGTACTTCATTCTCTAACAATCAAACAGAAAGTAAAACACCTTGCTTCACATTGAGCATTTTCTAGCCAGCTAATGAATACAGATCCAAATCTCCAATCAATGATAAGATATTATAGCAGTACTACATTTAACAATAAGAAAATTATCTAACGAGAGAGAGAGAGAGAGAGAGAGGGGGGGGGGGAGAGAGAGAGAGCTAAGACTGCGCTAACGCTCATCGCAGGAAGGGTTTGGTCTGGCCCATCACAGATTTAAGCAGTTGCGCAAGGGGAAATGCGTGTCTTGGCAACGAGGGACGTCTAGATTCGAGATTTAAGCAGTTCGCAAGAAGCTTGAGCACGTACAGTACAAGTAAGAGTGGGGAAATGAAAGCAAGAACCAGATCTGAGATGGAACGAATGTATGCTTACAAGAAATGGCAGAGAGACGACGTTCCGTTCTCACCGGCAAGGGAGAGGAGCGCTCCCTCGGAATCGCCACGACGGGAGCCGCCGGCACCTCGAGGGTTTCTCTAGGGTTTAAGGCGAGTTCGGAGTCTGGGTTTGGGCCAAATGAACTCAATCCCCACGTTTTTTTTTTTAAACGATCCACCAAGGATCGAATTTTCATTATCAGGGGAGATAACGAAAATACAGCAGTGTTCACGAACAGCAAAACAAAAGCGGAGGATCGCCGCCTAATGCTAGCGTTTTAGGACGAATATTACAAACCAGCATACAGTTTTTAAAAGCTAACAGCATGAGCACCCCTGCCTACAGCCAAAAGGGGAAGATCTTGCTCAAAAGAAACAACTACAAGCATATATCCAAGAGCAGTCAAGCAGCAGCGTCATCATTTGCATCTTCTCCAGTTCTATTATCCTCCAAACGCAGAAGATCGCCACGACCATCGTTTTCAGAAGATCTTACTCCAGCCACCTCAGCCAGGCGCAAGAGCCCGTCTGCACCAGCACGAAGATCTGAAGCATCTTGTTCTCCATGTAAACCTGCCCAGTATTTCATAAACACAGCAGCGTAGCTGGTTAGATCAAAGGGAGAACTAATCATCTTTTGCTCAAAGCAAGCTTTATTTCTAGTTTTCCAAATAGCCCAGCAAATAGCTGCTAAACCAGCTATCTGGGTGTTGCGGCTGACTGAAGCAAATTGGGGAAACCACCAAAAGAATTGTGAGAAACTCCCAGGCCGTGTGGGAGATTTAACAGCAGTAGCCACTGCACTCCAGACAAATTTGGCTGCAGAACAGCCAAAAAAGAGATGTGAGATGGTTTCTTGCTCACTGCAAAACTGGCAGTTGGGATTCCCAGACCAATTGCGTTTGAGGAGGTTGTCCTTAGTGGCTATTGCATTATGCCAAATTAACCAGAGCCAAATTTTGATTTTGAGAGGAATTTTGCTCTTCCACAGATGCTTAAAGGATCTGTCTCTACCATTCCCACATATCTGTTTGTACACAGATTTCACAGTAAAGCAGCCATTTTTTGACCATTTCCACCTAGGATAATCATTTTCCTGAGTCAAATTTGTTTGATTCATCAGCTGAAGCAATCCAGCCTCCTGAATGATGAGATCAGGAGTAATCCCCACGTTTTTCTAAGGTATATCCTCCGACGAATTTATCCCTCGATTATTAGAACCGTTAATGACTCGGTGGGAATGAAGCTGTGTTTTGAATAAACTTATTTGTATGATTCCAGAAGTTTGTTCAGTTCATCTACTCAAAAAATAAGTTTGTTGAATTACCTGAGTATAAAAATTATTATCATTTGTTCAGGTGCTCTACAAACGTGCTCGCTCTGGCCCAACTTGTGATTCTAAAAACAAGGGAATTTATAAGGCGAGAACGTTCGGATTTTAGAACATAAAGCGGACGAGTTGTCAGCCAGGGTTGAATTTTAAAGCAACATCCAAATATTGCCATATAACCGCGTTCCACTAGACTTCAATGAGTAATCAGCTTGCTCAACTGAATATAATCCCTACGCAAAATATGGTCACGTGAAAAAACAATTCAACTGCATAACTACCCTCAGAACATGAGATAATTTGTCAACTTCAACTAATTTATGCTGGCATCTGAAGAGGGACCAACCTCTAGGCAACCTCCACCGGTCCTGATTCTCTCATAATTAGTACAGAAGCTCTGAGAATATATACACTGGCAACAGGGCTGATGCCATTTGCTCTGCCAGTAATTTGATAAGCACTGTCAAGGAGAAAAAACAAATTCTACAAGTATAACTAACCAGACTAATTGGTTACTCAGGGGAGAGGTCCTAATATATAAAAATCGGCTGGTTTCATTAGAAACGCTCTTCCATTTCTTCAGATTGAACAGGCCATGAACTCACAAGTAAATGCTGAATCCACAATTTGTGATCCTGCTGGTATTTAACATCCTGTTGTAAAAAGGTGGTCGACTTCACTTAGTTTTGCACCAGTAGCCGAAGACATGCTCTCACTAGCAGCAGCACAATCAGGCATCAAGAAGAAAAAATGCAGGCAATAACAGTCATCGTCTCGGTCTGAGCTGATAGTATTTCACACCATAACCTACGGTGGATGCCATTGTTGTTGTAGCTACCAACCAGCTGCAGTTACAAAAAGATAGACTTACCATGTATCACTGCAATAAAAATGCTCATAAGACTTTCTGAATAATCACTTGTTGGTCATCAAGTATTCTTCTGATTCAATATTATTTTCTGAAATTATCAAGTCAACAAAGGATGACATAGGAAATGCTTCTGAGTAATGGCAGATAAATCAGTAGTTTGCCTGGTTTAATGTAAAAGTAGAATTGCATAAAAATAAGCAGCATTCTATCAAACTACAAAGACAACGTTTGAAAAAGAATTACCTCAAGTATGTAATATAATTCTGAGTCTCTTCTGTGCCATATTCTGGCTGAAGGAGCGCACCAGCAACCAACATCAACTGGAATACTGTATTCACCTGTATTAAAAAATATTGCCATGGTCTCAAAGGTCTACAAGATCAAATGATTTAATAACACAGGACTACATACCTTGCTGATGAATAGGGGCTCAACCTTCTCACGGTGAATTGCGTCTAAGTTGGTGAAGTCTGACCAACTGTTCCACTGGTGCAAGGATAATCAGGGTGTGAATTCATTTTAACGCTTCCAAAGATATACCTCAATATTGGGTAAGTAGTACCTTCCATCCTAGGCTCGAAGCTCGTTTGTAGAAAGCACCACCCACCAGGAGAAAGTCTCTTACAACCACCAGGCCAACAAGGCCAGCTTCAAGAAAGCAAACAATGTGCAACTTAATGGATTGATCGTCAAACAATTGAGTTAAGGGCAAGTATAACAGAACAACATAAATTGAGCTATCTGCAATCACATAATTGCATTTTACTTAGATGAGGCTAGAGAATGGTTGTGTTTTTTTGAATGTCACTTTGTATTTCTAGCTGGGATTGATCAATATGTCAGACGTTTATGCAAGCAAGCTGTGTATCAATATCTCTGTAGCAAAGAATTAAAAAAGAAGAGAGTGCATGTTGATGTACTCACGATGTAAGAGCTCCTTTTCAACCATAGCTACGGCGACACTGCAAATCAATACCTAAGCAAAACAACAAATAAAGCAGATCAGCTTAGCAGCACAGATGCAATTTAATAAGGAAACATAAAGCTTATAAATGTTGATTTTGAAGTTTGAACCTTGTCAGCCAACGGGTCCAGATATGATCCAATTACAGAATTGATGCCCATCTTTCTTGCTAAGAACCCATCCAACTATGATTAGAGAACAAACGATGAGCAAGTTTTTGAACATATGATGTCAGTATGGTCGCAATGGTAGAAGAGTGTAATCTTACCCAATCACTAGCACCAGACAAAGCTAGTGTGCCAAAAGCAGGAAGATACCATCCATTCACAATCATCCTACATAACATATGTAGATCGTCAAAACCAAAACTGTAGGCAAGAAAGATAGATAAGACCATATCCCCTGTAAATTTAAAAAATAACATGGCAAGAAAAAATATCCAGAACCACAAATTAATCAAGGAGATATAGATACAAGCATGGGAATCCTGTATTTGACAGCTGTTGCATGCTCTGACATCCTAAAAGACCAAGTAATTCAAAATCCTTGTTAAAACACCCAAACCAACTAATCTGACAATAAACACAGTTTCAGACGTCCAGTACTGAAGCAAGACAGCACAAATAACAAGAGGATGGTGCAGCGTTAAAGTACATAATGAGAGCCTACAGTTTGAGAACTTCTTCAGATTCAACGCTGAGAAACTGTACTGGAGCAATAAGCAATACAGCTGATTCTAACCTGAAGGGTAACGATAGGTTTACTCATGAATGAAACATTTATGTTATGGAATATCGCATTGGCATAAGAACACGACACCTCCCAGTGTCTTTTATCTGATATATGGTGCAAAAACCTGACTGGTCAAAAAGGTATTTACATGACCAACATGGATAAAGTCTCAACTATTGGTTAACATGTTTTGACCATAAAACACCACAATCTTGGTGAGAACTAACAGGTTCCAACATCCTATTTATGTCCTGACTCAATATGTGGCTTGGCAGCTTCTCACTCTCCTGAAATGCAAATGTTTAGTTCCCGAATCTATGAAATTCAAAAGGAACTCTTCCATACCTATGCAAGACTTCAGACTTGTAAACCAATCAATTATAAAAATTCCATAAAGCATCAGAAATTCATTTCATTTTAGGCTATAGAAGTATATCGCAAGATGCACAGGAACATAATTTTAAATAGCTCAGTTGCACAAGAACGAATGGAAAAAATGCCAATCCAAAGAGTATGCATTTTGTTTTCCGATAAAGAGTATGCATGAAACTAAACTTTTTCATGAATGTACGTATGCACAAGTACAGAACCACCTATGAAAGTTAACAGATCATGGTAATTTATGGCTCAAATCTGCACACTTAGGATTCAAATCAATTGGCATGCCTCCAAACCAACGAACTACTAACACGACGAGTACAGTTCAAGCTGAATGCAGTAACAACTAAACCCCAGTTAGAAACAAGGATTTGGGTCGAATGAACCCAACCATAAGCTTAAGCAGCTACGTCAATGCATAAGGTTCGACAGCATAGCGATAACTGAAGGTAAGCACTCACCATCCAATGAGCGGACCCGACGCCATGCGCCCGAGCGACACCAAATTGGGCAGATTCAGGAACCTCTCGCGTCCAGCAGCACCCTCGTCCGCAGCCTCGCTTCCGTAGACCCGCTTGGGCTCCCACCGCACCGCGTCCGCCACGGCCTGCGCGCCGCCGCCGGCAACGGCGCGAGCCCTGTGGGGCTTCGCGCGGAAAGCGGCGGCGGCGGCGGTGAACGGCCTGGGGGACTGCGAGGGCATCCATGGGGCGGAGGGGAGGAATAGCGGTCCGCGGGGGCTGGCGCGGAAAGCAGCCGAGGCGGCGAAGGGCGGGGCGGCGGTGCGGGAAGGGGCGGAGAAGGTGTGGTGGGAGAGGGGCGAGCTCGGATTCGGGAGGGTGCGGGTCCGGCGGAGGAGAGGGTTTAGGGTTTTGAGGAATGCCATAGCCGTGGACGGACTGCGGGGAGTTGGAGGGGGCCGGGCCGTATCTCGGGGTCGCCGGCGGCCGGAGGGAAGAGCTTCTTGCGCCGGGGGTTGCTGGTCTTCTCGAGGACGGTGGCGAGAGCAGGGCGATCGGCGGCTGCTAGGTGGGCCGCGGCCGGTGTTAGAGCATTCTGGCAGATTTTCTGGAAAACGGGAAAACTCCGTCCGTTTTCTGATTTTGGGCTCTTTTTATTTTTCCAGAAGATCACATCCACTAAAATGGCCCGGTCTTGTTATCCAACTACCCGACATTGGCCCACGGCCCCTATATATCCGGGTTTTCCCACAGCGACCGCGTGGGCCTAAGGCCCAGCAACACTGAATTCTTCCTCACATGGTCATCTTATCCACTCCACTTCCTTGACCCCTCGCCTCCAACGCCAGCTGGACCGCATGTTGTCGCTACCCATGGCCAGCCTCGCTCTCGCGGTGCCTCACCGCACCGCCCTCCTCCATCCACTGTCCACCGCCGCCCGGACCTCCCTCTAAACCCACCCACTCCCCCAACTTCGGTGAACACCCACCTCCTAAAACCCTAAGAACGGACGTCGGCGAGCACCTTGCACCTGAACCTGATCCCCGGCAAACGAATCCCTAAGTACCATTCCTCACCTCCGACATTGACGATGCGACAGTCGCATCGTCCCTGTCTCGGCCGAGGTCCTTTCCTCGCATCCGACGGCGACGTCGTGGCCACCCACATTGTATCTGGCTCCGGCTGGGTCAGTTGTCGTTGTTCATCTTCCTCCCCGTGTATGGACACCTAAAAGAGGTTGAGGCCCAACTACGTCCTCACGCGAGCGTCTAAGGAATCGTCTTTGTGTTATCACGTGACCCCGGCGAAGGCTGATGTTATAAAAGCGGCAAGCAAATAATGAAGAAAAATAAAAGAAACCACAGCGGAGATACGAGATTTAACGTGGAAAACCTCTTCCAACACAGATGGGAAAATAACCACAGGCGCCAGCCAGCAAAACTTCACTATATCGGGGAGTGTTTACAAACGTCATAGGTTATCTTATAATCTTATAAAACCCTAGCCGGCGGCTTACAATATGTATATATAGACGGTGCCATCGATCCGTACCGCGAGGGGGGAGGCTACGGGCCTCGCTCCGCTCGTCAGAAGTTAGCCTCCCTTTAGTATATGAATTTGGATCACAATATAACAGCTGCAACAACCCGCCGCCACAAAAGGACGAGCCCAAGGACGACGGCGACCGCTTCGACGATGATGTCGACGAATACAACGCCTTCTATCGCCGCCTAAGGCTTTCTTTAGTTGTTTTTATTTATTGTTTGTTTCCAAATTATGTCGTGTTTGATCGTCGAGTTCGATTCAATTTGCGCCCTAATTAAAAAAATTGAATTGATTATATAGGGTGCGGCTAGGAATATCCCCCTCCCAAAACAAAATTCGCCGTCGGAGCCCCCCCCCCCCTCCCACACACACACAGAGCAAATCGGCTCTGCTGGACGTTGTATTGACGAGTGGAGATGCTCTTACACACTCCATGCCTGGCCCGTGGGTAATTAGAGGAAAAAATTGACAAGACCATTATCAGAACTGCCCTAGAAGAAAGGTTCAATATGCAATGATCCTTTGAAATAATGGCGAGCATAATCGTGAGTGCAACAAATGTTGAACCTGCTTACAAAAAATATACATTATTATAATAAATTTTGCATCATTATTTCAAGAGATGTTATAAAAAATGCAAAAATGTTTTGCAATAATTCAAAATGGTAATGTAACAAATCGGTGGTTGTATAACAATTTTCACAACATTTTTTCGTGAAGACATTGCTGCAGATTATTTATTTGGAACAAAAAAAAAGACACTAACAATTACAATAAAAATCGCCAACGATTGCATGATTTTCTATGGAAGATACAGTTTCCAAGATGCAAGTAGACCAATTTCCACCGTTCCAAATTTGGCTTCAGAGGCAGGTCATCATGCGTCCACACTTCCTATATTCTTGGTGCTGAAACTGCGGGCGTCGCATGAGCCAAAAGGAACAGTGCCAAATTTGGGTCGGTGCCTCCAGCCCCAAACAATAAGCAGCACCATTCTCGTCCACATATCCTTCGCCTCGTCGCTGTTGAAGTATCCCACGAAACTCTGCATTCGTGCCCCGCGGATCGGTACGGGAGTGTGTCGCCCGCCACTCTCTCGTCGTCGATCCCGCGATGGGGTTGTTGACGGTGGCCGTGAGGAAATGTAATAGCAAGATGCTCCTCCGCGGCTCCTGCGCCGGCTGTTGCTCTTCATCTCCGTGTGGTGTCCGTGGCAAGGAAAAGGCGTACACGCCCGATAAGCACAAGCGGTGGAGGAAGAACCGGTTCTGGAGGAAGAAGAAGAGGTCCAGCAGGAAGTTCATCGGCGACTGCACCTGCGTCAGCCTCAGCGAGCTCGCCAGGCGCGGCGAGAGCGAAGCCATCGCCGACCTCGTCAACAACATCTCGGCCAAGTCAGACGTTACCAAGCACGTGTATGCGGCGGAGGAGATCCTACGGATCACCACCCAGAACATCCCCAGCCGGGTGCTCACGTTCAAGGAGCTCTCCGAGGCAACCGACAAGTTCAGCTGCAACAACCTGGTCGGTGAAGGCGGCTTCGGAATGGTCTACAAGGGGTACCTCAAAGACACCAAGGAGGTCATCGCCGTCAAGCAGCTCGACAAGGAGGGGTTCCAAGGGAACCGCGAGTTCCTGGTGGAGGTGCTGATGCTCAGCCTCCTGCGCCACTCCAACCTCGTTAAGCTCGTCGGGTACAGCACCGATCTCGACCAGCGGATCCTCGTCTACGAGTACATGCAAAACGGCGCACTCGAGAATCATCTCCTAGGTAATAAGGCCGGCCGGCACCAGATCCAAGCCTTGCACTCCAAGTCTCCAACGTTTGATTGATCACTAGCTAGTTCGTTCACATCGGCTGATCGATTCGATGGTGCAGATCTCCCACCAAATGCCAAGGCACTCCCCTGGCAGACACGGATGAAGATCGCGGTCGGCGCGGCAAAGGGGATCCAGTACCTGCACGAGGTGGCCAACCCGCCGGTGATCTACAGGGACCTCAAGGCGTCCAACATCCTCCTGGACAAGGACTTCAACTGCAAGCTCTCCGACTTCGGGCTCGCCAAGCTCGGCCCCGTCGGCGACCAGAGCCACGTCAGCACCAGGGTCATGGGCACCTACGGCTACTGCGCCCCCGAGTACGCCATGACCGGCAAGCTCACCAAGATGTCCGACATATACAGCTTCGGCGTCGTGCTGCTGGAGCTCATCACCGGGAGGCGAGCCATCGACACCTCCAGGCCGACAGAGGAGCAGGTTCTTATCCACTGGGTGAGTATTATTACAGCAACGAAAACATACGCTCCAATCGAAAACACGCTCCGGCTCACGCGCGGTTAACGTTTGCACTTTGCAGGCGGCTCCTCTCTTCAAAGACAGGAAAAGGTTCGTGAGGATAGCTGATCCGTTGCTGCAGAAGCAGTACCCGGTGAAGGGGCTGTATCAAGCACTCGCGATCGCCTCCATGTGCCTCCAGGAGGAGCCAAGCAACAGGCCCAAGATCAGCGACGTCGTGGACGCGCTCACCTTCCTCTCCGAGCAGAAATTTCATCCTCCACAAGACCGGGAAGCTGGTCACGCGAAGGGCAGAGACTGCAGCACCAATCCTCCCAGAACAGACATGGTTTCTGAGATCAAAGCCGATGATGAAATGAAGCAGAGGTGAGATCAGACGACCATAGACAGGATAATGCAAAAAGGGATCGAGGAGATGCAGCAGGACTATATATCTCTGCTCCCCTCACATTTCTTGTGTACAGTACACCACATAGGCAGGATGTAACAACAAGGGGTCATCTTGACTGATACTACTACCGATTTGTTAGTCAAGACCTCAATTTTCAGCCGCAAAAGACGAATGTTGAGCTGCTGTTTATTCCTGAGTTGTTCAAATGACTCTCATTCATTAGCTTCTAAATCAACATGCAACCGCCATCATTTCCAACTCTTTCTCCATATGCAATCTAATATATATGCTACTTAATAACTTGCGGAATTGTTTGACCCTGTTAGAATAATGAAACAAAAATAATCTATGTTCCAAATAATTCTCGGTGCTAAAGCTGCGGCGTCACATGAGGCGGAAGGAACAACACCAGATTTGGGTCCTTGCTGTCCAGCCTTGAGGGCATGTGCATAAAAATAAGGGTGTGAATACTTCTCTCATAACTAATAACGTCATCATCTCAGTTGCAACCTTCTTTAACCCCACTTGCAACTAAAAATATCTCAGTAGCAACCCAACTTGTATCTTAAGTGCACAAATCACGATGCAAATCTGACGTTATAGGAGTCTATTGAGCACTAGCTTAGCCATCAGTCTACTGAGAACTAGTAATTCCATAAAAATAAGTTGCATCATTCCCGTCCACAGATCCTTCCCCTCGTCGATGTTGAAGTATCCCACCAAACTCTACATTCGTGCCCCACGGATTCGTAAGGGAGTGTGTCCCTCCGCCACTCTCTCGTCGTCAATCTCGTGATGGGCTTGTTGACAATTGCCGCGAGGAAGTGTAACAACAAAACACTCCTCCGCGACGTCTACACCAACAGTTTCTCTTAATTTCCGTGTAGTGTTCGTGGCAAGGAAAAGGCGTACACGCTCGATAAGGACACGCGGTGGATAGAGAACCGGTTCTGGAGGAAGAAGAAGAGGTCCAACAGGAAGTACATCGGTGAATGCGCATGCATCAGCCTCAGCGAGCTCGCTAGGCCTTTTTCTGCCTCCCACTAACCTGTCTCGCTTCATGTGTCCTTAGGACTCCGGAGGTGCAGTGGATCCGGTTCTTGTCAGTGGGAGGACTCCTTTTATGTTGTTTTCCTCGGTCTTTTTAGGCTTTGTGTCCTACTTAGGAAAGTGTGGCCGTGGCGTATCCCGGAAGGTAGAATAAAGTCTTTTGCCTAGCCTCCGTTCCGGTGACACGTTTAGCATCGCCGGAGGGCGTGTGGAGGTTTGTCTCAGGCGGTTCTCACTAGATTTGGTCTATGTTCCTTCTGATCTATTATTCTCTTCATCGGGGATGGCTCTGTTGGGTTGGTCCATTGGGGCCTTAGCACACGACTTCCTCGTATGTCTACTACAATAAGCTCTAGCATGACAAGTTGTGCTTGCCTCCAATGAGGAAGGGGTGACGATGTCGACATGCCTTCGGCTCGTTCGAGTGTTTGTAGTCGCTAGGTGGTCCAAAGACCTTTTTGTAATTTTTATTACTTTTGGCTTTTGTTGTACTACTCTTGAGGATCGGTTGAGTTTTTTTAAAGAGCTCGATATATTTCATGTGAATAATAGCTAAACTTTTGTTTTACTGCTCTTGAGTGTCGCCGAGATGCGCATGCAACAATGGATGTGCGGCCATACAAGAAAGGACCGGATTAGAACGAGGTAATTCGCGATAGGCTAGTGGTGGCACCGATCGACAAGAAGCTAATCCAATACCTACTAAGGTGATTTGGGCATATCCAGCGGAGGTCTCCAAAAGCTCCCGTTAAAAGTGGAATCCTAAAGAGTATGGAGGAGACTAGAAGGGGTAGAGGACGACCAAAGTTGATGTGGGCGAAGGTGATAAAAAGAGACTTGAGGGATGGAATGTACCTAAAGTCTCTGCTCTTGATAGGACTGCATGGAGATCAGCGATCCATGTGTCGGAACTTAGTTACTCGTTTTTTTCTTTCTTTCTTTCTCCTTGTTTTGGTTTTATTTTTTTGTTGGGTTTCATATCTAGCCAAACTAAGTCGGACTATGAATTCAACCCGTCACGGATAAAGGGAGTATTGTTTACTAGGGATTGGCATATAAAGAAATCCACATAACCCCTTATGTATTGTTGGGACACTAAACCCCCTAACTATTAACTGGGACACATTACCCCGTAGGTATGGAATACCAGGCAATTAGGCACCTCACAATGGATTTGGCTATTTTAGGAGCGGTTTTACCCACGTGTACCGGTGCCTAGTGGTATTAGCCATCCTCCGCTTCATACCGTACCTGGTTCGGTTGAATCCTACTCCTCCACTTCGCACTGCACCGCACCGTGATCCTCATGTTCTCCCCCTCGAAATAGGCTTCCGCTCCGCTTTATAAATAAAGCCACACACAACCGAACCGATACAAGGTGATGAAGAGAACCTTTTACAAAGAAGATCAAGGATAAACAAACAAGTACAACAAAAGCCAACACTTGCCACCAAAGCCATCGAAGCGACACCGAGGAGGATCGGAGCTCCACGACGACGCCCCTCCTCCTTCCGCGACGAGGTCCAATGATCGGCACCAGTTCTTAACGATTTGAGGACGAGGTCCTCTCTCACACACCTCGCCTCTCTGCTTCACTCCTCTCTCCCGTGGACGTAGGCGAGGTCCAATACGGGATGATCAGCCGCTCCAATGGACGATTCGAGGGTGATTCTCCATGTAGTGCAGGTTCGTTTTATTTTCTCCAAAGGAGCCACTCTTTTCCCTTGTTCTGTCGAGGATGAACTCCCGTGTAGCTACGGGTTAGATATAAAAAGGTTGGATTTTGATGGATAATTTCGTCAGTGTGATTTGGAATCAATCAGATTTGGAGAAGGATTTATTGTTGTACGCTTAACAAATGTTATTCCAATGATTTTCGACAGTATTCAAATTTGGAGCAACAGTTAGTAATTTTTTGGACTAGCTAGTATCAAACATGAGATGGAACCTTTGTTTCAACATGAGTTCGTTATACTGCCATTCCAATTCTGTGTAGACAATGCTATTTTTTGCGAATAGTGTAAGACAATGCTCTAAATTAATGAACACCAAAGTTTTAAATAGCTGCCATTTTTCGCTAGCTGCCGTTAAATGACTTAGCCCGCTATTTAAAACTTTCATGACCACACAACTATTCCCACCATTATTGACAATTGACAAGAGCATCTCCAGTCGCGTCCCCCAAACCGTCCCCCAAAGGGATTTGGGGCGCGCCGGACAGAAAATGCGTTCCAGCCGCGTCCCCCAAAGCCCTTTTTTGTCCGGCGCGCCCCGATACGGTGTCCGGCGCCCCGAGCCCGTCCCCGTCCCACAGGGGACGCACCGGGGACGCCGGACACAACGAAAAGCGAGGCGGGGAGTGGCGGGGCCGACCCGTCAGCGGCACAGGGAAAATTCGTCTCACACTCCCGCCAAATCCCGCCGCTCCCGCCAAATCGCGCCTATACCGCCGCGCATTTCAGGCCTCCCAAAACATATCCCGCCGCCGATTCATTTATCCTATCCCGCCGATTTGTTTCTCCCTCCCGCCGTCCACCCGCCGTCCACCCGCCGGCGCTACCCTCTCCACATGGCGCCGCCGACAGCCCCAAAAAGATGGCGAAGAAAGCGGCCAAGAAGCCGCCGGGCAATGGGACGAAAGGGGCGACATCGCCGTTCACGAGGCCGCGGAAGGCGCCGGCTTTGAAGAAGAAGCCTGAAGGATGGACCGACGATCAATGGAAGCAAGATTGCCTGCGCCGGAAGCTATCGACGGCGGAGCAGAAAGGACGGAGGGCGGCGGAGCTGGAGAAGAAGGCTCTGGCGGCGCACCAGCACCAGCACATAATCTCCCGCGACAAGAAGGCCGACCAAAGGTGGGCCGAGCTGCTCAAGAGGCAAGAGGAGAAGCTGGAGCTCAAGAAACGCAGGGACGACATGTCCCTGCTGAGAACGTCGACAGAGGGAATGTCTCCCCGGACGCGAGCGGCGCACAACTTCTTCAAAGGCCAGATCCTCGACGACATCGAAGCCAAAATGGCGGCGGCGGACGCGGCGGCCCTGGCAGCGGCATCGGCGGCAGCGGCAGTGCAGCAAGAGCAGGCTGACGCGTCTTCTACTGCTACACCTGCGTCGGCCTCTGCGTCGGCCACGGAGCAGACGCACCATGCACAGGAACAGGCAGATCGCGACGAGGTCATCGTGCTCGACGGGCCTGCGTCGACTCAGGATACGACGCCGTCGCCCAACCCCTTCCCCTTCTTCTAATTTGCATGCACCACCGGTCTGTAATATGATCGCGCGCCCAGTACTTTGATCGATCGCCGCTACTCTGATCGCGACGAATCGGCGGGAACGATCTCTTTTGAATGCATCTATTTGAATTTCTGATTGGGGGCGGCGTTTGGGGGACGTGGCTGGGGAGCGACGTCCCCCAAACGCGGCACGAACAAAACACGTCCCCCAAACGCTCGATCCGGCGCGGTTTGGGGGACTGTTTGGGGGACGCGACTGGAGATGCTCCAAGTACCAAATTTTTGGTGGCCAATTCTTTTAGTTTGCCATGCTAAAATTTTGAAACTCTTTTGTTTCTAGATATGGGCCGTACTAAAATTTGCAATGTTTACTTATACCATATGGGTCGTACTAAAATTTACATTTTTTTCTTTTCGTTTTTTGTAGAACGGAGAGTTTCTGCGTTCAATTTCATTACCATGGCAAGTTGAAGTATGCTGAAAAGGATTGGCAATACATAGGTGGAAAGTTTGGCATGCCAATTTCCCGTTTGTCATTGGCAGAATTGAAGAGTCACCTTTCTGATCATATTACTCCCCCCGATTCGTATTACTTGACGCTAATACAGATGCATCTAGACACATTTTAGTTATAGATACACCTACTTTAGCATCAAGTAAAATGGATTGGAGGAAGTAGCATTGCTGATGAAGATTTGCAGCAGGCAAGTCTGCATTGGAGACTAATTCAAAAGCTCAATTGCAATTGCTTGTGTACTCTTTATGAAAACTAGATTTTGATGCGCGCCTTGGCGCGCGACCCCGGTATTTCGCACCGGTGATCATTTTGTAATAAACTTCATAATAAGTTGAGAAAAACACTATGTTAGCATTATACAAATCGGTAATGTTTAGGAGTAGGTCAATTAAAGGTGAGTAGTAAGCAGTTTCCATAGACATTAAAAAGTACATCTCATATAATATGAATTCATTATCCAAGGATAGAAAATCAACTTCAACAAATAATTTTAGCTGAGACTATCTAAGTAATCTATTTTCTATGAATGATTGTATAATTGTAATATGGATCTTGTTCAAAATATATATAGTAGAGCTCTATCCTTATTTGCACCAGAACGTCCATAGGAATATATACAGTTGCAATATGGATTTTTGTTGGCACACGACCCCCCGTTTTTTTGTCTCGCCGCTCAGCAGGTGCACGCAACATCGAGCAATCCCACTGCACTGACGACCACTCATCAGGAAAACAATGGTTGGCCTTGAAGTACAAAAAAATGTCAAGCATAAATCGCCTAGTTATTTCTGATATTTTTCACTTCAGGCCAAAATGGTATTTAATGAGCTTGTGAAAGATGAGATCAATTTATACTTTTTCAAGATTGATCTCATACACACTGTAAGAAAATATCAATGGGGTATGCAAATAGAATACATCTGCCATACACCATTATTAGTTTGCACAAATTTAAACATTGTCCACATCGGAGTGCGTCTTGACACCATCCGTATTTCAAATGATCAATTGTTGGGTAGATGAAATTTTGAGATAAGTATAGTATCAAGATGAAAACGTAAGCTCGGTAGACAAAAGCTGAAAGCTCTGTAATAATCATTTGCTAAGTAAATGTAGAGAAAATTATGAGGGGCACTAACCTTATGCAGGTTAAGCACTAACACATTAGTATTCACTTAGATGGTAAACTGATCCTAATTTTAAGTGGCATGTATATTCTACCAACACATGAGAGTCTTACTACCATAATAGCATAGTCGATGGCTAGAGCACCACCAGATAAACAACCATAACTTAAGGAGGCATAGGCTATTACACACAATAAAAGAAATGCCAGGGAGAAACGCAGGTAGCCATTTAATTATAAATACTGAGCCTTAGGGAGGACAAGCTCTAACCACCCTCGGCACATTCTACAGCAGGAATAAATATCACACAAGTTAAACTATCCTATTGGTGCATGCCCCATGTAAATGTAAATATATTTTTCACCCTGAAATCATGTAAAAAAATGGCTCTAACAACCTTTTATCTACTGTTTCAAGTTTTATAGAAACCAAAAGGCCAAATGGGCATGATCCGCTGCAATTAAATGTTGGCAACTACAGTTCTTCTGGTACCTAGAAACATGGATACGTTAAATCTAACAGCAGAAACAACATTTGTGAGTGAAAAAATATCTAGTACTTACTGAAACCCATAGGTACATAAAACAATGAACTGCATAAATTTCAAACCTGTTTTATGATTGACAAACGAAGGACACCTGCAAATCTGGATGGTAGTTGTAGAAAAACATGTAGCCACTTCAGATCACCAATGTCTTGGATCCTTGGCTGAAACCATATCATCCCAAAATTAGCAGCTCCAGATCATCTCCCACGGTATTGATTCAATAAACCAAGAGTAAAACATAATGTGAGTGCTCAAGTTTGGTTGAGTTGGAGTGAAGCTCAAGGGTGATGCATACCTAACATGTATCCATGTCTTGGGAGTGCCAGTGGAATTTGCACCGTGGTTGGTTTCCTCAATACCTTGTGCGCCGGTTGGCAGGGATGGAGGGAGAGCAGGCTAAAAACTGCAAGAAATCCACAATACCTTGTGAGCCTACTGGCAGGGATGGAGGGAGAGCAGGCCAAAAACTGCAAGAACCACGCAAGCGCATGCCTACAAACATGAAAAAATAATAGCTCTAACGTGAGCAAATATAAATGAAAAAATAATAGGAACAATGGCTAGAAAAAATATGCACGACATTACATTACATTCCATTGCTATATATCACTAACTAATGTTTGTCCAGCCACATAAAAACTTCAAAACCTATGGCACCAACATTCATACATGCCATTATCCGGGGGCCTTGGGTCATTATAATGTATTGTTTGATTTATCTTACAACCCTCTTCCGGTATATGGAAAGGATGCATAAGGAACATTATTAGCTAACTGGTTATCAAGTATTTTCATTTATATTGCCATCCATGAGTATTTAGTAGTCACCACAATATGTTTAATGAAATGATCATAAGAGGTTCATATATGTCAGAATAGAGGTATCTGGACAACCGTTAGGCATATAATCTAGTGTAAGGATGGGTATAATCGATTGGGAATCAACAATATACATGATCTCCTCAACTAACCTTATGCGACCATATTGTTCACATGAAGAAAGGGTAGCTATGTGAATTCTGAAGTAAAAAATCAGTAACACGGAAATAGAAGTAGAAAAATAGTGAAAACCCGTACCAATCAGGTTCATTGGTGACAGATAAAATACCTCAGCGACATCAAAGGTGGGGTTTGCCACATGAATCATTACCATGGATACCAGACTGCAGTATGTGCCCCTTCGGGATCTTGGGTACCTTCCTATTCTTCCATCGGCTTTGGGTTCCTTGTGTGACTAAGCTGCGGGTCGATATGAAGAATACATTAATTAATAAAAAAATTGTACTGAAAGTAATTGATACAAATGCTACCAGCGCCTAGTGGCAGCTTGTTTTTCCCCTTTCTTTAGCTAGCAGAACTGTTTTATATCTATCGTCATCCTAATTACAACCTTTTATCTACTGTTTCAAGTTTTATAGAAACCAAAAGGCCAAATGGGCATGATCCGCTGCAATTAAATGTTGGCAACTACAGTTCTTCTGGTACCTAGAAACATGGATACGTTAAATCTAACAGCAGAAACAACATTTGTGAGTGAAAAAATATCTAGTACTTACTGAAACCCATAGGTACATAAAACAATGAACTGCATAAATTTCAAACCTGTTTTATGATTGACAAACGAAGGACACCTGCAAATCTGGATGGTAGTTGTAGAAAAACATGTAGCCACTTCAGATCATCAATGTCTTGGATCCTTGGCTGAAACCATATCATCCCAAAATTAGCAGCTCCAGATCATCTCCCACGGTATTGATTCAATAAACCAAGAGTAAAACATAATGTGAGTGCTCAAGTTTGGTTGAGTTGGAGTGAAGCTCAAGGGTGATGCATACCTAACATGTATCCATGTCTTGGGAGTGCCAGTGGAATTTGCACCGTGGTTGGTTTCCTCAATACCTTGTGCGCCGGTTGGCAGGGATGGAGGGAGAGCAGGCTAAAAACTGCAAGAAATCCACAATACCTTGTGAGCCTACTGGCAGGGATGGAGGGAGAGCAGGCCAAAAACTGCAAGAACCACGCAAGCGCATGCCTACAAACATGAATAAATTGACTCTTTCAATATAAAGAAGCAGTTCATATGTGACCAAATAGAACATAGATTTTTCAAGCTCTTTCATGATATACAAACAAGATCTGTAGATAAACACAAATATTTCTGAAAAGCTACCATATGTACATATTCAATTTGCAACTATTTCTCAAAAGCAGACAGAACCAATCACGACCAGGTAGCAACCAATATGATGGGTGGAGTAATATACTGCAGGTTCTGGCTAGGGTCAGGTAGACTGCCATGTGCTCCCTGTCCTTTCAATTCTCCTACGCATTGAGCAATAACCAAGCGGTGAATCAATTCGATTCCAGCCCCGTGAACAATAGAATATCTAGATCCAACAGGAAATTAAAGAAAAAAAGGCTTTACCTTCAGCTGTCACCTCATGTGGAGTACCGACACTCTCCTCCGGGCGACAAGACATCGCGTGGTAGCAGCTCCAGGAATAGACGGCGCTACTGCCACGGGCCGCCGTTCCGCCGGCGGGATCGACGTCGAGGGCTCGACCTCGTGGCGCAGCAGCCCGTGCTCCTCCCGCCGGACGGGCTTGGCGTCGTGGCGCAGCAGGTCGTGGTCCTCCCGGCGAGCGCCGCAAAGGAGGAACTCCGTCCGCCGCCATCACCGCCTTTGCCGCCCTCATCTTGCCGCTGCACGATGAAGATGGACGTGGCTGGAGGAACCGGTCCCCAGCCGGCTGTCGCGCTTGACGATGAGAGTGGTGAAGGCATGGGGAGGGGAGAGGGGTGGAGGAGAAGGAAGGTGGCGGCAGTGGGAGCTGGGAGGAGGAGGGGATTGGGCATGGGGAACACTGGAAGAGGCAGGGGATTGGGGAGTTGGACTGCGTGACATGATTGGGGGGCTGGTGGCGAAAGGCCTATGCTACCCCTGCAGATGGATATTTTTCCAGGGGCTAATGCCACGCTTAACCAAACCAAATCCCACCCACAGCGACTGACGAGCGGACCCGATCGAAGGTGGGACCCGCGAGCAGTCTCAGGCGGGTAACACACAGCCGTTGCATGGCTTAATCTAGCAGAAGGACCAACGGGAAAACGCCAATGCGCTCTGAGAGCCAACCAACACGCTCGCTCTCAGCTCGGAATGCACGGACGTGATGTGCCTGATAGGAAGATCCGACGGTGCAAAAGCTCAATTCGCTGTGAATCCCCCTATGGGGGGCATCGTTTATACCTTTAGATACAATAGTGAACTCAATGGCTAGGCATATGCTAAGAGTTGTAGATGGTTATGTTGAGAACTATGCAACGATGCCACCCAATGTCACTATTGATAGTGAAGAAGAAAATGGAGTTGACCACCAAGAAATTTCCCAAGAAGAATTACAGAAATGAGACTTGAATCAGTGCAAATATGGGATTGGAACAAACTGTAGGAAGTGCAGAAATGAGACTTGAACCACATTATGCAGATATGGGACTGGAACAAACTATAATAAATGCAGATATGAGACTTGAACCAAAGTATGAAGAACTAAGGAAATTAATAAAATTGTCAGTCATGAGGGCAACAATGCAGGACACGGGAAAGGAAATTAAAGAAAAGTTGCAGTTGAATGAGAAGTGAAGATACCTTGGATATTGACTGCACAGAGTCAATGAATAATCCCAGAGGCAAAAGACAAAATGTGTGCAAGGCATATATATATGTATTGGAGAAAGTTGCAAAAAGACAAACTGTTCCAAAGATTGTTTTGGGCTTGTGCTAAATCAAGTGACAAGATTTAGTTCAACTCAAGTAGGGCCAAGCTGGCACAAAAAACACCAGAAGGTGCAAAGGATATGATGAAAACAGCTCCTGAACATTGAGCATTTTTCAGGCTTGGTTTTGACTGTGTTTCTGTTGAAAATAATCCATGTGAGTCGTTTGATAATGCTATTATAAGAGCAAGATTCTATCCAACAATTTCTTCAATAGAAATCATTAGGAGAAAGGTGATGGTTAGAATTGCAGAGAATAATGCAAAGTTAGAAGGTTGGTCTGGTATAATATGACCCAACATATTCAAGAAACTGAAGCTAAATCATCAAATGTAAGCAAGGTATTGTATAATGGAACTAAATGATTTGAGGTTGAGCAAGGGGGCCACAGAAGGTTCAATGTGAACTTGGAAAGATTTACTTGCAACTGCAGATATTGGGATTTAACTCATTCATCGTGTTGCCATGTTATTAGTGTTATATACACACTGAACAAACAATTGGATGGTTTCATTGCACCTTGCTAGAAGATTGATCTACATGACCAGGTATACAACCATGTATTGCAACCAGTCGAGGGGAAAGAGAGCTAGACAATAGCTACAAACCATAGGCCTTTTCCACTGAGTTGCCAAGAAAATGCTAGGAAGGAAAAAAAATAGAGAGAAGAAGAGAAGAGCAAGAAGAACTAAAAGGCAAAAAATTATCAAGAAAAGTTTGCATAGTTATATGCTCATCATGTGGAGGGTAAAACTATTACTAAAAGAAGTGCACAAGTAATCCAGATGTTGTGAGGGAACATGCCCACAACAATAAAGCAAACAATAGAAATAGGGAAAAAAACAAGATAAAGTAGCAACCCAGGTTAGTTTCGGAGTAATATGCTTTCCGCGATAAATTTTGTTCTCTATTTTCAGCTTCTTATATGACTCCTAAAATATTTATTACAAGAATCTACTTCTAGTTCTCAGCAGCAACCAAAAGTGCATGGCCAGATGCTAGATACACACACAATATGTTGAGAAGCATGCTACAACTAATAAGAAGTCTCCATTGCCCAGTAGCATCATTCGTCGCCCGAAGCCGGAGGTGAAGGTGAAGGATGAGCATGTCAATGCCACCGCGAAGATGGCGGCGCTCATCCTCCGGCAACGCCTCAATGCCAGCTACGACGACCCCGAAGGCACACTGAAATTCAATACCGCATGGATGGAGTCGCACAACGATCACACCGCATGGGCAGGGAAAATCGACGATGTCATCGCCATGTCCATCCGCGACTCCGGTAGGCCAACAAAGCAGGTCCTAGCGGCGCGGTGGAGGACAAGCCCGCCACCTGACCCCCTTGGGCCGCGGCAAGCAGAACGTTGTCACCAAATCCGACCACAACTTCTTGCAGTACTACGACCGCAGCGGCTGTCATAGGCGCCGCTAGATTCAGTTTAGGTTCAAGTTTGAATGAATCTCATTCAAATCTTTGTAATATATACGATATTTGAATCAAATCTTGTATTTTCATTCGAATTTATTTATGGGTAGCTAATCCATTCTTCCTCCTTTTGTTCATCACTCTCCTCCTCTTTTCATCTAATGAGCTTTCAGGCTCAGCCATTTCTTTTTCCACAGGTTCCTGCAAATTGTGGGTACATTCTTGTGCATGACTGAGTCTCTCTTTATAATCAATGATATAACAGTTATTGCTGAAATTTTCTATGCAATAATCATGGATCGAAGAGATCATATCTGGAAGTTTATTACAAGCAACATAGGTTTCATAATTTTCAGACATGAAGGATTCTATTTCAGAAGATCCCGTAAATAAGACAAATTGTTCTACTTCTTCAAATCTCAGATGAATATAGTTATTTCAATGATAGTTCATAATTAAAACTTCTTTACTAAAGCCACATTGAAATTTAAGAAGTTTAGTATTGATACGTCTCAAACGTATCTATAATTTCTTATGTTCCATGCTACTTTTATGATGATACTCACATGTTTTATACACACTTTATGTCATTATTATGCATTTTCCGGCACTAACCTATTGACGAGATGCCGAAGAGCCGATTCTTGTTTTCTGCTGTTTTTGGTTTCAGAAATTCTACAAAGGAAATATTCTCGGAATTGGACGAAATCAACGCCCAGGGTCTTATTTTTCCACGAAGCTTCCAGAAGACCGAAGGGATTACGAAGTGGGGCGACGAGGCGCCGCCACCATAGGGCCACGCGGCCAGAGGGGGCCCGCGCCGCCCTATGGTGTGGGCCCCTCGTCAGCCCTCCAACCCTGCCCTTCCGCCTACTTATAGCCTTCATCGCGAAAACCCCAGTACCGAGAGCCACGATACGGAAAACCTTCCAGAGACGCCGCCGCCGCCAATCCAATCTCGGGGGATTCAGGAGATCGCCTCCGGCACCCTGCCGGAGAGGGGAATAATCTCCCGGAGGACTCTTCATCACCATGATCGCCTCCGGATTGATGTGTGAGTAGTTCACCCCTGGACTATGGGTCCATAGCAGTAGCTAGATGGTTGTCTTCTCCTCATTGTGCTATCATGTTAGATCTTGTGAGCTGCCTATCATGATCAAGATCATCTATTTGTAATGCTACATGTTGTGTTTGTTGGGATCCGATGAATATGGAATACTATGTCAAGTTGATTATCAATCTATCATATATGTGTTGTTTATGTTCTTGCATGCTCTCCGTTGCTAGTAGAGGCTCTGGCCAAGTTGATACTTGTGACTCCAAGAGGGAGTATTTATGCTCGATAGTGGGTTCATGCCTCCATTGAATGTGGGACAGTGACAGAAAGTTCTAAGGTTGTGGATGTGCTGTTGCCACTAGGGATAAAACATCAATGCTTTGTCTAAGGATATTTGTGTTAATTACATTACGCACCATACTTAATGCAATTGTCTGTTGTTTGCAACTTAATACTGGAAGGGGTTCGGATGATAACCTGAAGGTGGACTTTTTAGGCATAGATGCATGCTGGATAGCGGTCTATGTACTTTGTCGTAATGCCCTGATTAAATCTCATAGTAGTCATCGTGATATATGTATGTGCATTGTTATGCCTTCTCTATTTGTCAATTGCCCAACTGTAACCCAACATGCTATTTCTTATCGGAGAGACACCACTAGTGAACTGTGGACCCCGGTCCATTCTTTACATCTGAAATACAATCTACTGCAAACTCTGTTCTTTACTGTTCTTCGCAAACAAACATCATCTTCCACACTATACATTTAATCCTTTGTTTACAGCAAGCCGGTGAGATTGACAACCTCACTATTACGTTGGGGCAAAGTACTTTGATTGTGTTGTGTAGGTTCCACGTTGGCGCCGGAATCCCTGGTGTTGCGCCGCACTACACTCCGCCACCAACAACCTTCACGTGTTCCTTGACTCCTACTGGTTCGATAACCTTGGTTTCTTATTGAGGGAAAACTTGTTGCTGTACGCATCACACCTTCCTCTTGGGGTTCCCAACGGACGTGTGTCTTACACGCCATCAAGACAGTTTTCTGGCGCCGTTGCTGGGGAGATCAAGACACGCTGCAAGGGGAGTCTCCCACATCCAATCTCTTTACTTTGTTTTTGTCTTGCTTTACTTTACTTTATTTACTGCTTTGTTTGCTCTTTATATCAAAAACACAAAAAAATAGTTGCTAGATTTACTTACTGTCTTGTTTGCTCTATATTAAAAACACAAAAAAATTAGTTACTTGCATTTACCTTATTTAGTTTGCTTTATTTACTACTGCTAAAAATGAGTAATCCTGAAGTTGAAGTCCGTTCGTTTAAGCAACAAGGGGGAGAAAGTTTTAAAGATGCTTGGTATAGAATTAGTGATGCTCATCATAGGTGCACTAAGAAACACTCCACTATTATCCTACTTAGGAACTTTTATGTTGGTATCTCTAGCTGGAATAGGTATGTTCTTGATACTCTTGCGGGAGGTAATTTCCTAGGCACTCCTGTTTTAGAAGCCAGTTGCATTATTGAGAGTCTAGTTGGAATACCACCTGTTAATGAAGATAAAATTGAAATCTCTCTTGAAGATGTCATGAAAAAGTTGGAGGCCATAGAGAAAAATCTTCCAAGTGTTGAGACTAAATTGGGAATATTACTTAATAACACTGATAAACTTGATAAAACTCTAAGTGGAATCAATGAGAGAATTGCCGTTTTAGAAACTTGTGCTACTCATGATAATCGAACCCATAGGATTAGTGAACTTGAAGAAGCTATGGGAACCTTGGGTTCAACTTTTTCTTCTCTTAAGTTTAAGGAGAAAGCTTATGTGGGTAAGGAGCAAAAGTTCATGTATGTCTCTAAAGTGCCTAAGCCAAAAAACTATTATAGGCCTAAAATTGACAAAGCCCTTAGCACCACTATGGATGATGGAGCACCTAAGACACCTATTGTGACAAATTGTGAAAATTATGATGTTGATGCTTCATCTCTTGATAATAATTGATTCACACTTTCTACGCCTAGCTGAAAGGCGTTAAAGAAAAGCGCTTATGGGAGACAACCCATTATTTTACTTCTGCACTTTTGTTTTATATTTGAGTCTTGGAAGTTTTTACTACTGTAGCAACCTCTCCTTATCTTTATTTTATTGCATTTTTGTGCCAAGTAAAGTCTTTGATAGTAAAGTCAATACTAGATTTGGATTACTGCGCAGAAACAGATTTCTTACTGTCACGAAATTGAGCAGCCCCTTCTGTAGGTAATTTAGAAAAATCTGCTAATTTACGTGCGTGATCCTCAGATATGTACACAACTTTCATTCAATTTGAGCATTTTCATCTGAGCAAGTTAAGTGCCCCAGAAAAATTCGTCTTTACGGACTGTTCTGTTTTGACAGATTCTGCCTTTTATTTCGCATTGCCTGTTTTGCTATGTTTGATGGATTTGTTTGTTCCATTAACTTTCAGTAGCTTTGTGCAATGTCCAGAAGTGTTAAGAATGATTATGTCACCTCTGAATTTGTGAATTTTCAATTATGCACTAACCCTCTAATGAGTTTGTTTTGAGTTTGATGTGGAGGAAGTTTTCAAGGGTCAAGAGAGGAGGAGGATACAATATGATCAAGAAGAGTGAAAAGTCTAAGCTTGGGGATGCCCCCGTGGTTCATCCCTGCAATTTTTAAGAAGACTCAAGCATCTAAGCTTGGGGATGCCCAAGGCATCCCTTCTTCATCGACAACTTATCAGGTCGCTTGTCGAGGGTACTCCTCGGCAATGCCCTCCGATTGGGGCTTAGGGTTGATGGAATCCTGCAAGCTGACACGAGACATCGGTTCACAGACAAGCGGGGAGAGCGATTTACCCAGGTTCGGGGCCCTCGATGAGGTAAAACCCTTACGTCCTGCCTGTCTGTTCTTGATTATGAAGATGTTGGGTTACAATGGGGTGCCGAATAGTTCGGCTGAGATCTCGTTGAGATGGCTAAGTGCTATGGTGACCTAGCTCTAGGCTTTTGGTGGCTAAGGTTGCTAAGGTTGATTGTGTCCCTCGGCAGCCCCTCTCCTGGCCTTTATATAGGAGGCCAGGTCTCAAGAGGTCTAACCGAGTACGACTAGGTTTACAGTAGTTTTTAAATCTAATCCTTCCTTGTTTGGCTGCTTCTTCATCTTGCCCGTCAAGGAATCTTCCAATGCGCCATCCAGGTGGCCCGTCTTGCCTCCAAGCGCCTTCATGGGCCTCCAAGTAGTTAATACAGGATAGGACAATGTCGGTTACCCGAAGGGTAATACCCACGTCAGTAGCCCCCGAGTGTCTAGCCGAACATCGTTCGGGTAGAGACTGAAGCATGTCTTCTTATGATGTTCTTTTCCTTGATTGCCCTTGTTCATCTTGAATCAGCATCATCTTCTTATGTCGGGTGCGCGTCAGCGCTCCCGATGGGAGTAGCCCCCCAGTCTAGGTACGGATGCTTGTAATCCGTGCGTAGACTCAAGTTGTTCTACTCTGCCGAAGTTTTTCTGCGAGTCTTCACAGGTCATCCGATATATTTTCCGCATTCAAGGGATGATAAGTAACGTGCCCAACTTTTGTTGGTTAACTGCCGATGGCAAAACAATGTTACCCTACACAGAATCAAGTCCCCGGGCATGATCCTGGAGTGCAAAAAAGTTATGTCGGGTGCGCATCACGCGCTCCCGATGGGAGTAGCCCCCGAGTCTGGGCGCGGGTGCTTGCAACCGAGTGCAGACTCGAATGGATTTTTCTTCAATCCTCTTTTCCTTCGACTCCTTATTCTGTCGGGTGCGCGTCAGCGCTCCCGATGGGAGTAGCCCCCTGATTGCGCGTAATTAACACGTCCGTTGGGAACCCCAAGTGGAAGGTATGATGCGCACAGCAGCAAGTTTTCCCTCAGAAAGAAACCAAGGTTTATCGAAACAGGAGGAGCCAAGAAGCACGTTGAAGGTTGATGGCGGCGGAGTGTAGTGCGGCGCAACACCAGGGATTCCGGCGCCAACGTGGAACCTGCACAACACAATCACGGAACTTTGCCCCAACGTAACGAGTGAGGTTGTCAATCTCACCGGCTTGCTCGTAACAAAGGATTAGATGTATAGTGTGGATGATGATTGTTTGCAAAGAACAGTAAAACAAGTATTGCAGTAGATTGTATTCAATGTAAAAGAATAGGACCGGGGTCCACAGTTCACTAGAGGTGTCTCTCCCATAAGATAAATAGCATGTTGGGTGAACAAATTACAGTTGGGCAATTGACAAATAGAGAGGGCATGACCATGCACATACATGATATGATGGGTATAGTGAGATTTAGTTGGGCATTACGACAAAGTACATAGACCGCTATCCAGCATGCATCTATGCCTAAAAAGTCCACCTTCAGGTTATCATCCGAACCCCTTCCAGTATTAAGTTGCAAACAACAGACAATTGCATTAAGTATGGTGCGTAATGTAATCAATAACTACATCCTCGGACATAGCATCAATGTTTTATCCCTAGTGGCAACAAGCACATCCACAACCTTAGAACTTTCCGTCACTCGTCCTAGATTTAATGGAGGCATGAACCCACTATCGAGCATAAATACTCCCTCTTGGAGTTAAGAGTAAAAACTTGGCAGAGCCTCTACTAATAATGGAGAGCATGCAAGATCATAAGCAACACATAGGTAATAGATTGATAATCAACATAACATAGTATTCTCTATCCATCGGATCCCGACAAACACAACATATAGCATTACAGATAGATGATCTTGATCATGTTAGGCAGCTCACAAGATCCGACAATGAAGCACATAAGGAGAAGACGACCATCTAGCTACTGCTATGGACCCATAGTCCAGGGGTGAACTACTCACTCATCACTCCGGAGGCGACCATGGCGGTGAAGAGTCCTCCGGGAGATGATTCCCCTCTCCGGCAGGGTGCCGGAGGCGATCTCCTGAATCCCCCGAGATGCGATTGGCGGCGGCATCTCTGGAAGGTTTTCCGTATCGTGGCTCTCGGTACTGGGGTTTTCGCGACGAAGGCTTTAAGTAGGCGGAAGGGCAGGTCAGGGGGCCACACGAGGGCCCCACACGCCAGGGCCGCGCAGCCAGCTCCTGGGCCGCGCCGCCCTGTTGTGGCGGCGCCTCGTGGCCCCACTTCGTAAGTCCTCCGGTCTTCTGGAAGCTTCGTGTAAAAATAGGCCCCCGGGCGTTGATTTCGTCCAATTCCGAGAATATTTCCTTACTAGGATTTCTGAAACCAAAAATAGCGAAAACAACAGAATCGGCTCTTCGGCATCTCGTTAATAGGTTAGTGCCGGAAAATGCATAAATATGACATAAAGTATGCATAAAACATGTAGATATCATCAATAATGTGGCATGGAACATAAGAAATTATCGATACGTCGGAGACGTATCAGCATCCCCAAGCTTAGTTCCTGCTCGTCCCGAGCAGGTAAACGATAACAAAGATAATTTCTGGAGTGACATGCCATCATAACCTTGATCATACTATTGTAAGCATATGTAATGAATCCAGCGATCAAAACAATGGTAATGACATGAGTAAACAAATGAATCATAAAGCAAAGACTTTTCATGAATAGTACTTTCAAGACAAGCATCAATAAGTCTTGCATAAGAGTTAACTCATAAAGCAATAAATCAAAGTAAAGGTATTGAAGCAACACAAAGGAAGATTGAGTTTCAGCGGTTGCTTTCAACTTATAACATGTATATCTCATGGATATTGTCAATGTAAAGTAATATAACAAGTGCAATATGCAAGTATGTAGGAATCAATGCACAGTTCACACAAGTGTTTGCTTCTTGAGGTGGAGAGAGATAGGTGAACTGACTCAACATAAAAGTAAAAGAAAGGCCCTTCGCAGAGGGAAGCATTGATTGCTATATTTGTGCTAGAGCTTTGGTTTTGAAAACAAGAAACAATTTTGTCAACGGTAGTAATAAAGCATATGTATCATGTAAATTATATCTTACAAGTTGCAAGCCTCATGCATAGTATACTAATAGTGCCCGCACCTTGTCCTAATTAGCTTGGATTACCGGGATTGTCATCGCAATACACATGTTTTAACCAAGTGTCACAAAGGGGTACCTCTTTGGATTTCTCGCTTTTGATTATTCTCAACTTAGACATCCATACCGGGACAACATAGACAACAGATAATGGACTCCTCTTTAATGCATAAGCATTTAGCAACAATTAATGTTCTCATATGAGATTGAGGATATATGTCCAAAACTGAAACTTCCACCATGGATCATGGCTTTAGTTAGCGGCCCAATGTTCTTCTCTAACATTATACATGCTCTAACCATTAAATGAGTGGTAAATCTCCCTTACTTCAGACAAGACGGACATGCATAGCAACTCACATGATATTCAACAAAGAGTAGTTGATGGCGTCCCCAGGAACATGGTTATCGCACAACAAACAACTTAATAAGAGATAAAGTGCATAAGTACATATTCAATACCACAATAGTTTTTAAGCCATTTGTCCCATGAGCTATATATTGCAAAGGTAAAGAATGGAAATTTTAAAGGTAGCACTCAAGCAATTTACTTTGGAATGGCGGAGAAATACCATGTAGTAGGTAGGTATGGTGGACACAAATGGCATAGTGGTTGGCTCAAGGATTTTGGATGCATGAGAAGTATTCCCTCTCGATACAAGGTTTAGGCTAGCAAGGTTATTTGAAACAAACACAAGGATTAACCGGTGCAGCAAAACTCACATAAAAGACATATTGTAAACATTATAAGATTCTACACCGTCTTCCTTGTTGTTCAAAACTCAATACTAGAAATTATCTAGATTTTAGAGAGACCAATTATGCAAACCAAATTTTAGCAAGCTCTATGTATTTCTTCATTAATAGGTGCAAAGTATATGATGCAAGAGCTTAAACATGAGCACAACAATTTCCAAGTATCAAATTATTCAAGACATTTTAGAATTACTACATGTAGCATTTCCCGATTCCAACCATATAACAATTTAACGAAGAAGATTCAACCTTCGCCATGAATATTATGAGTAAAGCCTAAGGACATATTTGTCCATATGCAACAGCGGAGCGTGTCTCTCTCCCACACAATGAATGCTAGGATCCATTTTATTCAAACAAAAACAAAAACAAAAACAAACCGACGCTCCAAGCAAAGCACATAAGATGTGATGGAATAAAAATATAGTTTCGGGGAGGAACCCGATAATGTTGTCGATGAAGAAGGGGATGCCTTGGGCATCCCCAAGCTTAGACGCTTGAGTCTTCTTAAAATATGCAGGGGTGAACCACCGGGGCATCCCCAATCTTAGAGCTTTCACTCTCCTTGATCATATTGTATCATCCTCCTCTCTTGATCCTTGAAAACTTCCTCCACACCAAACTCGAAACAACTCATTAGAGGGTTAGTGCATAATCAAAAATTCACATGTTCAGAGGTGACATAATCATTCTTAACATTTCTGGACATTGCACAAAGCTACTGAAAGTCAATGGAATAGAAAAATCCATCAAGCATAGCAAAACAGGCAATGCGAAATAAAAGGCAGAATCTGTCAAAACAGAACAGTTCGTAAAGACGAATTTTATTGAGGCACCAGACTTGCTCAAATGAAAATGCTCAAATTGAATGAAATTTGCGTACATATCTGAGGATCACTCACGTAAATTGGTATAATTTTATGAGTTACCTACAGAGAATTAGGCCCAGATTCGTGACAGCAAAGAAATCTGTTTCTGCGCAGTAATCCAAATCTAGTATGAACCTTACTATCAAAGACTTTACTTGGCACAAAAATGCACAAAACTAAGATAAGGAGAGGTTGCTACAGTAGTAACAACTTCCAAGACTCAAATATAAAATAAAAGTACTGTAGTAAAAACATGGGTTGTCTCCCATAAGCGCTTTTCTTTAACGCCTTTCAGCTAGGCGCAGAAAGTGTATATCAAGTGTTATCAAGAGACGAAGTATCAACATCATAATTTGTTCTAATAATAGAATCAAAAGGTAACTTCATTCTCTTTCTAGGGAAGTGTTCCATACCTTTCTTGAGAGGAAATTGATATTTAATATTACCTTCCTTCATATCAATGATAGCTCCAACAGTTCGAAGAAAAGGTCTTCCCAATATAATGGGACAAGATGCAATGCATTCAATATCCAAGACAACAAAATCAACGGGGACAAGGTTATTGTTAACGGTAATGCGAACATTATCAACTATCCCCAAAGGTTTATTTGTAGAATGATCAGCAAGATTAACATCCAAATAACAATTTTTCAATGGTGGCAAGTCAAGCATATCATAAATTTTCTTAGGCATAACAGAAATACTTGCACCAAGATCACATAAAGCATTACAATCAAAATCATTGACCCTTGATACGTCCCCGACGTATCCATAATTTCTGTCGTTCCATGCTTGTTTTATGACAATACTTACATGTTTTGCTTGCACTTTATGATGATTTCATGCATTTTCCGGAACTAACCTATTAACAAGATGCCACGGTGCCGGTTCTCGTTTTCTGCTGTTTTTGGTTCCAGAAAGGCTGTTCGGGCAATATTCTCGGAATTCGACGAAACGAAGACCAAACCTCCTATTTTTTCCGGAAGCGTCCAGAACACCGAAGAAGAGTCGGAGAGGGGCCAGAGGGCCACCACACCATAGGGCGGCGCGGCCTGGCCTGGGCCCACGCCGGCCTGTGGTGTGGCGCCCCTGTGTGCCCCCTGCGCCGCCTCTTCGCCTATAAAATCCCTTTCGACCTAAAAACACCGTACCACTTGACGAAACTCCGAGAAAGACTCCGGGGCGCCGCCACCATCGCGAAACTCCAATTCGGGGGACGAAGTCTCTGTCCCGGCACCTGCCGGGACGGGGAAGTGCCCCGGAAGCCATCTCCATCAACGCCATCGCCTCCATCATGCTCCGTGAGTAGTTCCCCCATGGACTACGGGTTCTAGCCGTAGCTAGTTGGTATTCTCTCCCCCATGTACTTCAATACAATGATCTCATGAGCTGCCTTACATGATTGAGATTCATCTGATGTAATCGGTGTTGTGTTTGTCGGGATCCGATGGATTGTTACATTATGATTGTCTATCTACAAAGTTTATGAAGTTATTGTTGCTGCAATCTTGTTATGCTTAATGCTTGTCACTAGGGCCCGAGTGGCATGATCTTAGATTTGAGCTCTATACTTATTGCTTAGATTGTATCTACAAGTTGTATGCACATGTCACTGTCCGGAACCAAAGGCCCCGAAGTGACGAAATCGGGACAACCGGAGGGGATGGCGGTGATGTGAGGGACACATGTTTTCACGGAGTGTTAATGCTTTGCTCCGGTACTCTATTAAAAGGAGTACCTTAATATCCGAGTAGTTTCCCTTGAGGCCCGGCTGCCACCGGCTGGTAGGACAAAAGATGTTGTGCAAGTTTCTCATTGCGAGCACGTACGACTATTATTGGAAAACATGCCTACATGATTAATGATCTTGATATTCTGTTTTAATGCTATTTCAATCCTATCAATTGCCCGATCGTAATTTTTTCACCCAACACTTGTTATTGGAGAGTTACCACTAGTGTAGATAGCTGGGAACCCCGGTCCATCTTTCATCATCATATACTTGTTCTACATGTCAATCGTTTTTCGGTGCCATTGCTCTCATATTACTACTACTTGCTGTCTGTGTTATCGTTACCATTGCTCTCATACCACTGCTACTTTCACATCACCCCTGTTGCTAGTGCTTTTCCAGTGCAGCTGAATTGACAACTCAGTTGTTAAGGCTTATAAGTATTCTTTACCTCCCCTTGTGTCGAATCAATAAATTTGGGTTTTACTTCCCTCGAAGACTGTTGCGATCCCCTATACTAGTGGGTTATCAAGACTATTTTCTGGCGCCGTTGCCGGGGAGGCATAGCTCTACTCATAAGTTCACCTGGGGAGTACACTCTACATCTCTCTCTGTTTTATTTTGTTTTGTTTTGCTTAGTTTACTTTTGTCTAGTTTATTTGTGCTTAGTTTATTTCTGTCTAGTATTAGTTTGCTTAGTTTACTTTTGCTTAGTTTATTTTTGTCTTGTTTTATTTGTCTCATATACCCAAAAATCCATAAAAATTTGAAAAATCTAAAAATTAAAAACTGCTGTTATGGAAGAACCAACAACCTACTTGGAGCTTATAGAATGTTATAATTGTTATAGAGAATCAAGAACTGGTAGAATAATGAGTGCTATGATAGAAAAATTGAATACAATTGCTAAAATCTTGCTTGAATGCCATGATATAAACTGTTGCTCTCAACAGGATACTAAACATCTTAAATTTCAATGTGGCTTTAGTGAGGAATTTTTAATTAAGAACTATAATCGGAATTGCTATATTCATTATGGGTTCGAAGAGGTAGAACAATTTGTCTTATTTATGGGAGCCTCCGAGATAGAATCCTTCATGGTTGAGAATTATGAAACTTGTGTTGTTTGTAAGGGCCTTAAAGATTATGTCTCTACTATCCTTAATTCTTGCATAGAATGCTACAGTAGGAATCCTTATATCCTTGATTATAAAGAGAGACACATTAATGCACAAGAATGCACTCACAATTTGCAGGAACCGATGGAAGAAGAAATTGATGAACCTGAAAGCTCATTGGATGAAAAAGAGGAGGAAATCGATGAACTTGAATGCTCATTGGATGAAAAAGAAGAGGAGAGTGATGAACAAAAGGAGGAAGAATGGATTAGCTACCCATGCCAACCTTCTAATAAGAGTAACTCTTTATCTCTTACACTATTTGATTGTCCTCCATGCTTACCGGAAGAGGTTGAATGTTATGTTCCTGTGGATTCTCTTGAAATAGTGCCTATGAGTAAAACTTGTGAGAATGATTATGCTACTGTTATATATGATAATCCATGCTACTTTGATAAATCTTATGATAATGCTTTGTTTGTGCCTGATGTCGAAATGCATGGTACTAAAGAATTTTGTTTGGCAAATGTCTATGATAAAGCTCTAGATGATGGTCCTATGATACTTGATAATATTAATTGTACTACTAATGAAAATGGGATTGGAGAGTTCTTGACTTATTCTATGAGTCCCATATCTATTGAGATTGATCACCTACCTTGTTATATTATTAATAAAAGTAAGTTTGAAAGTTTTAATTCCACTATTCTTGAACTTGATAAAAATTATGTGTTTGGAAATCATGAAAAGTATGCTGCATGTGATAGTTATATTGTTGAGTTTGTTCATGAAGCTACTGAAAATTATTATGAGAGAGGAAAATATGGTTGTAGAAATTTACATGGTACTAATACACCTCTCTATATGCTTAAAATTTTGAAGTTACACTTGTTCTATCTTCCTATGCTTGTTACTTTGCTTTTCATGAACTTGTTTATTTACAAGATTCCTTTGCATAGGAAGCATGTTAGACTTAAATGTGTTTTCGATTTGCCTCTTGATGCTCTCTTTTGCTTCAAATACTATTTCTTGCGAGTGCATCATTTAAAACTCGTTGAGCCCATCTTAATGGCTATAAAGAAAAGAACTTCTTGGGAGATAACCCATGTGTTATTTTGCTACAGTACTTTGTTTTATATTTGTGTCTTGGAAGTTGTTTACTACTGTAGCAACCTCTCCTTATCTTAGTTTTGTGTTTTGTTGTGCCAAGTGAAGCCTCTAATCGAAGGTTGATACTAGATTTGGATTACTGCGCAGAAACAGATTTCTTTGCTGTCACGAATCTGGGTCTAATTCTCTGTAGGTAACTCAGAAAATTATGCCAATTTACGTGTGTGATCCTCAGATATGTACGCAACTTTCATTAGTTTTGAGTTTTCTGATTTGAGCAACGGAAGTATTTTATTAAAATTCGTCTTTACTGGCTATTCTGTTTTGGCAGATTCTGTCTCTGTTTTTTGCATTGTCTCTTGTGGACTTTAAGCGAGGTTTTCTAGACGTAGAGGGCTGTACCTAATGTTTTATTGAGTTCTTGCAATGTGCCACTACAGGACCAAGGTGGATTCAAATTTTTTGAGTACTAACCCCTCTAATGAAGTTTATGAGAAGTTTGGTGTGAAGGAAGTTTTCAAGGGTCAAGAGAGGAGGATGATATATGATCGAGAAGAGTGAAAAGTCTAAGCTTGGGGATGCCCCGTGGTTCATCCCTGCATATTTCAAGAAGACTCAAGCGTCTAAGCTTGGGGATGCCCAAGGCATCCCCTTCTTCATCAACTTATCAGGTTCCTCCCCTGAAACTATATTTTTATTCGGTCACATCATATGTGTTTTACTTGGAGCGTCTGTGTGCTTTTATTTTTGTTTATGTTTGAATAAATTCGGATCCTAGCAATCCTTGTTTGGGAGAGAGACACGCTCCGCTTTTTCATATGAACACTTGTGTTCCTCATTTTACTTTTAATGTTCAATGATAAAAGTTGGAAGCTATTGCACTTATTTATATTTGGTTGGAAACAGAAAATGCCTCATCATGTCTTGGATAATTTGACACTTGGCAATTGTTTTGAGCTCTCAAGTAGATCATGAATAAGTTTTTTCATGTAGTTTAAACCTATTAGTGGAGAACTAGTGTAGAGCTTGTTGAAATTGGTTTGCATAATTGATCTCTCTTAAGATTTAGATATTTTCTGGTAAAAGTGTTTGAGCAACAAGGAAGATAGTGTAGAGTATTATAATGCTTGCAATATGTTCTTATGTAAGTTTTGCTGTACCGGTTCATACTTGTGTTTGCTTCAAATAGCCTTGCTAGCCTAAGCCTTGTATCGAGAGGGAATACTTCTCATGCATCCAAAATACTTGAGCCAACCACTATGCCATGTGTGTCCACCATACCTACCTACTACGTGGTATTTCCTGCCATTCCAAAGTAAATTGCTTGAGTGCTACCTTTAAACAATTCAAAATGCTTCTTAATTTGTGTCAATGTTTTATAGCTCATGAGGAAGTATGTGGTGTTTATCTTTCAATCTTGTTGGGCAACTTTCACCAATGGACTAGTGGCTTCATCCGCTTATCCAATAATTTTGCAAAAAGAGCTGGCAATGGGATTCCCAGTCCCAAATTAATTAACAAAAATAGACACTCCTCCATGGTATGTGATTGTTGGACGGCACCCGAGGATTCGGTTAGCCATGGCTTGTGTAAGCAAAGGTTGGGAGGAGTGTCATCATAATGAAACTAGAATAAAAAGGCACTCCTTCATGGTATGAGATTGTTGGCAGGCACCCGAGGATTCGGTTAGCCATGGTTTGTGAAAGAAAGGTTGGAAGGAGTGCCACCCAAAAATAAAAATAATTCATGGGAGCCGCTCTTGAAGGTTTGTCTGGCAAGGGGGTTAGAGTACCCGCTACCATTCGTTGACAACAACAAACACCTCTCAAAACTTTACTTTTATGCTCTCTTTATGTTTTCAAAACCAAAGCTCTAGCACAAATATAGCAATCGATGCTTTCCTCTTTGAAGGGCCATTCTTTTACTTTATGTTGAGTCAGTTTACCTACTTCCTTCCATCTTAGAAGCAAACACTTGTGTCAACCGTGCATTGATTCTTACATACTTGCTTATTTGTATTCATCATATTACTTTATGTTGACAATTATCCATGAGATATGCATGTTACAAGTTGAAAGCAACCGCTGAAACTTATATCTTCCTTTGTGTTGCTTCGATGCCTTTACTTTGAACTTATTGCTTAACTCTTGTGCAAGACTTTTGATACTTGTCTTGAAAGCACTCTTCATGAAAAGTTTTGCTATATGTTATCTACTTGTTAGCAACTATAGATCATTGCCTTGAGTCACTTCATTCATTTCATATGCTTTGTAATAGTATGATCAAGGTTATGTAAGTAGCATGTCACTACAGAAATTATTCTTTTTATCGTTTACTGCTCGGGACGAGCAAGAACTAAGCTTGGGGATGCTGATACGTCCCCGACGTATCCATAATTTCTGTCGTTCCATGCTTGTTTTATGACAATACTTACATGTTTTGCTTGCACTTTATGATGATTTCATGCATTTTCCGGAACTAACCTATTAACAAGATGCCACAGTGCCAGTTCTCGTTTTCTGCTGTTTTTGGTTCCGAGAAAGGCTGTTCGGGCAATATTCTCGGAATTCGACGAAACGAAGACCAAACCTCCTATTTTTCCCGGAAGCGTCCGAACACCGAAGAAGAGTCGGAGAGGGGCCGGAGGGCCACCACACCATAGGGCGGCGCGGCCTGGCCCGGGCCCGCGCCGGCCTGTGGTGTGGCGCCCCGAGTGCCCCCTGCGCCGCCTCTTCGCCTATAAAATCCCTTTCGACCTAAAAACACCGTACCACTTGACGAAACTCCGGAAAGACTCCGGGGCGCCGCCACCATCGCGAAACTCCAATTCGGGGGACAGAAGTCTCGTCCCGGCACCTCGCCGGGACGGGGAAGTGCCCCCGGAAGCCATCTCCATCAACGCCATCACCTCCATCATGCTCCGTGAGTAGTTCCCCCATGGACTACGGGTTCTAGCTGTAGCTAGTTGGTATTCTCTCCCCCATGTACTTCAATACAATGATCTCATGAGCTGCCTTACATGATTGAGATTCATCTGATGTAATCGGTGTTGTGTTTGTCGGGATCCGATGGATTGTTACATTATGATTGTCTATCTACAAAGTTTATGAAGTTATTGTTGCTGCAATCTTGTTATGCTTAATGCTTGTCACTAGGGCCCGAGTGGCATGATCTTAGATTTGAGCTCTATACTTATTGCTTAGATTGTATCTACAAGTTGTATGCACATGTCACTGTCCGGAACCAAAGGCCCCGAAGTGACGAAATCGGGACAACCGGAGGGGATGGCGGTGATGTGAGGGACACATGTTTTCACGGAGTGTTAATGCTTTGCTCCGGTACTCTATTAAAAGGAGTACCTTAATATCCAAGTAGTTTCCCTTGAGGCCCGGCTGCCACCGGCTGGTAGGACAAAAGATGTTGTGCAAGTTTCTCATTGCGAGCACGTACGACTATTATTGGAAAACATGCCTACATGATTAATGATCTTGATATTCTGTTTTAATGCTATTTCAATCCTATCAATTGCCCGACTGTAATTTGTTCACCCAACACTTGTTATTGGAGAGTTACCACTAGTGTAGATAGCTGGGAACCCCGGTCCATCTTTCATCATCATATACTTGTTCTACATGTCAACTCGTTTTCCGGTGCCATTGCTCTCATATTACTACTACTGCTGCCGTGTTATCGTTACCATTGCTCTCATACCACTCGCTACTTTCACATCACCCCTGTTGCTAGTGCTTTTCCAGGTGCAGCTGAATTGACAACTCAGTTGTTAAGGCTTATAAGTATTCTTTACCTCCCCTTGTGTCGAATCAATAAATTTGGGTTTTACTTCCCTCGAAGACTGTTGCGATCCCCTATACTTGTGGGTTATCAACCCTCATCTTAATGATAGGCTCCCAACCATCTTCTAACTTTCTAGGAATAGAAGTTTCAAGTTTTAGTTTCTCTTCTCTAGCTTTTATGAGAGCATTCGTAATATGTTTTGTAAGGGCCAAATTTATAGCACTAGCATTAGGACTCTTAGCAAGTTTTTGTAAGAACTTTATAACTTCAGAGATGTGGCAATCATCAAAATCCAAACCATTATAATCTAAAGCAATGGTATCATCATCCCCAATGTTGGAAAAAATTTCAGCAGTTTTATCACAGGCAGTTTCAGCAGTTTTAGCAATTTCCGGCAGTTTTGCAGGCTTTGCATTAGAAGTGGAAACATTGCCAACACTAATACTTTTACCATTATTAGTAGGAGGTGCAGCAACATGTGGAGCATTAGCATTGCTAGTGGTGGTAATAGTCCAAACTTTAGCTACATTATTCTCCTTAGCTAGTTTTTCATTTTCTTCTCTTTCCCACCTAGCATGCAATTCAGCCATCAATCTAATATTCTCATTTATTCGAACTTGGATGGCATTTGTTGTAGTAACAATCTTATTATCAATATCCCTATTAGGCATAACTTTCAATTTTTAAAGATCAACATCAGAGGCAAGACTATCAACCTTAGAAGTGAGAATATCAATTTTATCGAGCTTTTCCTCAACAGATTTGTTAAAAACAGTTTGTGTACTAATAAATTCTTTAAGCATGGCTTCAAGACCAGGGGGTACACTCCTATTATTGTTGTAAGAACTCCCATAAGAATTACCATAACCATTACCATTAGCAGAAGGATATGGCCTATAGTTGTTACCAGAATTATTCCTATAAGCATTGTTGTTGAAATTATTATTTTTAATGAAGTTCACATCAACATGTTCTTCTTGGGAAACCAATGAAGCTAAAGAAACATTATTAGGATCAACATTAGATCTACCATTCACAAGCATAGACATAATAGCATCAATCTTATCACTCAAGGAAGAGGTTTCTTCGACAGAATTACCTTCTTACCTTGTGGAGCTCTTTCCGTGTGCCATTCAGAGTAATTAATCATCATATTATCAAGAAGCTTTGTTGCTTCACCAAGAGTGATGGACATAAAGGTACCTCCAGCAGCTGAATCCAATAGGTTCCGCGAAGAAAAGTTCAATCTCGCATAAAAGGTTTGGATGATCATCCAAGTAGTCAGTCCATGGGTTGGGCAATTTTTAACAAAAGATTTAATTCTTTCCCAAGCTTGTGCAACATGCTCATTATCCAATTGTTTAAAATTCATTATGCTACTCCTCAAAGATATAATTTTAGCAGGGGGATAATATCTACCAATAAAAGCATCCTTACATTTAGTCCATGAATCAATATTATTTCTAGGCAGAGATAGCAACCAATATTTAGCTCTTCCTCTTAATGAGAAAGGAAACAATTTTAATTTTATAATGTCACCATCTACATCCTTATACTTTTGCATTTCACATAGTTCAACAAAATTATTAAGATGGGCAGCAGGCATCATCGGAACTAACACCAGAAAATTGCTCTCTCATAACAAGATTCAGTAAAGCAGGTTTAATTTCAAAGAATTCTGCTGTAGTAGCAGGTGGAGCAATATGTGTGCATAAGAAATCATTATTATTTGTGGTTGTGAAGTCACACAACTTATTATTTTCAGGAGTACCCATTTTAGCAGTAGTAAATAAAGCAAACTAGATAAAATAAATGCAAGTAACTAATTTTTTTTGTGTGTTTTTGATATAGAGAATAAGACAGTAAATAAAGTAAAACTAGCAACTAATTTTTTTGTGTTTTGATATAAGTGCAGCAAACAAAGTAGTAAATAAAATAAAGCAAGACAAAAACAAAGTAAAGAGATTGGATTGTGGAGACTCCCCTTGCAGCGTGTCTTGATCTCCCCGGCAACGGCGCCAGAAAATATGCTTGATTGCGCGTAATTAACACGTCCGTTGGGAACCCCAAGAGGAAGGTATGATGCGCACAGCAGCAAGTTTTCCCTCAGAAAGAAACCAAGATTTATCGAACCAGGAGGAGCCAAGAAGCACGTTGAAGGTTGATGGCGGCGAAGTGTAGTGCGGCGCAACACCAGGGATTCCGGCGCCAACGTGGAACCTGCACAACACAATCACAGAACCTTGCCCCAACGTAACAGTGAGGTTGTCAATCTCACCGGCTTGCTGTAACAAAGGATTAGATGTATAGTGTGGATGATGATTGTTTGCAAAGAACAGTAAAACAAGTATTGCAGTAGATTGTATTCAATGCAAAAGAATAGGACCGGGGTCCACAGTTCACTAGAGGTGTCTCTCCCATAAGATAAATAGCATGTTGGGTGAACAAATTACAGTTGGGCAATTGACAAATAGAGAGGGCATGACCATGCACATACATGATATGATGGGTATAGTGAGATTTAGTTGGGCATTACGACAAAGTACATAGACCGCTATCCAAAGCATGCATCTATGCCTAAAAAGACCACCTTCAGAGTTATCATCCGAACCCCTTCCAGTATTAAGTTGCAAACAACGGACAATTGCATTAAGTATGGTGCGTAATGTAATCAATAACTACATCCTCGGACATAGCATCAATGTTTTATCCCTAGTGGCAACAAGCACATCCACAACCTTAGAACTTTCCGGCACCGTCCCAGCATTTAATGGAGGCATGAACCCACTATCGAGCATAAATACTCCCTCTTGGAGTTAAGAGTAAAAACTTGGCTAGAGCCTCTACTAATAACGGAGAGCATGCAAGATCATAAACAACACATAGGTAATAGATTGATAATCAACATAATATAGTATTCTCTATCCATCGGATCCCGACAAACACAACATATAGCATTACAGATAGATGATCTTGATCATGTTAGGCAGCTCACAAGATCCGACAATGAAGCACATAAGGAGAAGACGACCATCTAGCTACTGCTATGGACCCATAGTCCAGGGGTGAACTACTCACTCATCACTCCGGAGGCGACCATGGCGGTGAAGAGTCCTCCGGGAGATGATTCCCCTCTCCGGCAGGGTGCCGGAGGCGATCTCCCGAATCCCCCGAGATGGGATTGGCGGCGGCGTCTCTGGAAGGTTTTCCGTATCGTGGCTCTCGGTACTGGGGTTTTCGCGATGAAGGCTTTAAGTAGGCGGAAGGGCAGGTCAGGGGGCCACACGAGGGCCCCACACGCCAGGGCCGCGCGGCCAGCTCCTGGGCCGCGCCGCCCTGTTGTGGCGGCGCCTCGTGGCCCCACTTCGTAAGTCCTCCGGTCTTCTGGAAGCTTCGTGTAAAAATAGGCCCCTGGGCGTTGATTTCGTCCAATTCCGAGAATATTTCCTTACTAGGATTTCTGAAACCAAAAACAACAGAAAACAACAACTGGCTCTTCGGCATCTCGTTAATAGGTTAGTGCCGTAAAATGCATAAATATGACATAAAGTATGCATAAAACATGTAGATATCATCAATAATGTGGCATGGAACATAAGAAATTATCGATACGTCGGAGACGTATCACCCCCGAGTCTAAGTGCAGATGCTTCACAATCTGTACATAGACTCAAGTTCACCATCCGATACTCTTTTATCTTTTCTTCGGCTGCTCGTAACGATCTTCATGACGTCACTGTTGACGTGTGGCTGCTGTGGTTTGATTGACAAGACTTGACCTGACGGGCCCACCCTAGCTCTGCGCGCGCAGTTTTTAGGACTTGACCAGCGCACGCGCGGCGACCGAGGCGTCCCCTCGATTTTCGCACAACGTGGGAATAATGGGCCGCCGGTTCCACTCTTTCTTCAAGCGCCACGTGTACAATCAGATCCGCTCCACCTCCCACGACGCCCGTGGAGTTATGGCCACGATCTCGCTCAGATTCTTACGGCATAAATAGAGAGCCTCCTCGTTTTTACCTTTCTCACTTCTTACTGCTCATCTTCTCGCTCAAACCTTCCTGCCTCCTCTATTTCTTCGTCAGAAGATTCACACGCCATGGGCAAGAAGAAGAGCGGCAACACCTCGGGCGCGGCAAAAGTTAGCCGCGATTGGAGTGCCTCCGCCATTTCCAACCGCGACATCAACAAACTGCGCGCCCTCGGCTTCATCTCTGCATCTGAGGAGGACATTCGTCTTCCAGGTGCGGTCTCTCGCCCAAAGCCCCCGAAGGGCTTCACTGTCATGTTCGTTGCCTTTTTGTTCCGTGGTCTCTCTCTTCCGGCCCACGAGTTCCTTCGCTCTCTTCTTTTCTTCTACGGAATCCAGCTCTGGCAGCTGACCCCGAACTCGATTCTCCATCTTTCCATCTTCATTACTGTTTGCGAGGCCTTCCTCGGCATTGACCCTCACTGGGGTCTCTGGAGGAAGATCTTCTATGTGAAGCGCCACAATGACAACAATGGCCCCCCCGTCGTCGGTGGCGTCGGCTTTGTTGTCAGGAAGGAGGTCGACTACTTCGACTATCCAATGAAGGAATCCGTCCAGGGCTGGCGCAACAAGTGGTTTTAGCTGTGTGATCCCATGGTGCCCGGGCAGCGCTCGAATCTCCCTCCCTTTGATGACGTCTTGGTGGCTCACAAGAAGAAGTCCTGGCGAAATGCCCTTTCTCCCGAAGAGAGGGCGACAGTCGACAGACTGTTTGAGCGGGTCGTCGTCTTGAAAAACACGGGAGGCTTGACGATGTGTGGCACTGAAGTAGTTTCAGTGTTCTTGCAACGTCGAGTGCAGCCGTTAATGTCTCGACCCCATCAGTTATGGCTTTATACCGGCAAGAGCGACAAGTCAAGGATCAACTATGCCGACCTGTCGGCAGATGAGCTTCGGGACGAGGTTCGTCACTTGCCGTGCCTCAGTATGAAGGATAACATCGTCTTGACATCGGCTCGTTCCCCTTACGATTTCGACCATCTCCTGACCGAGGTAATCTTTATTGCTCCTTGCTTGATTTCATCTCTTCTTTCTTCGTTGTGTTTTACAAGTTTCTCTTTCTCTTCTCTATAGGCTTCCTCCGTCGTTCAATGTTATCCTCCCACACCGGAAAGCGGCGTAGAACCAGAGGATGATGATGACGATTCTGAAGGGACCGAGGACGCCCAGTAGGCCTTTGAGGACAGCGATGTCCAAGAGGGCGATACTGTCGAGGAGGTCACTTTTACCAGGAGTAAGCGTCGCTTGCAGATAGACGAAGATTTTATCACGACGGCTGAATCTAGTCCCAGTGACCGAGATAATGATGCCATTGGAGCTTCTCCGCCTTCTCCTGCCGACAAGGGGCCATCAGGCGTATTCGCTGCCGAGGATGACTTGGAACTGTGAGTATCTTCACTTCTTTGTAATTTAACCTTTATCATTCTGTATGCTAATCATTCTTTTTCCTGAAGTAGCTCTGATGATGATCTTGTCCCTCTCGCAAAGAGGGCTAAATTATCTACTGAGAGATCAACATCAGCTAAGGAATCAAATCCTTCTCCTGCCAAGTTGACGCCTCCTACGAGGACGACCGTGGAGAAGATTCCAGTGTCAAAGGTCATTCCTCCTGGCGATGCTCCTACTTCGTCGGCTTCTCGTGATCACGTAAGTATTTATTTTGCCTTGTTTTACTAAATTTTCTTCACGTCGACTGAATCTCCCTGATTTCCCTTGCTGCAGCCGATTTATGCCACAATCGATGCTGTGGTAGACTTCGCCGAGCAGTTTACTCAACTGGAGGCTGAAAACGCCCAGCTTCGAAAGACTGTCAAATCCTCGGCTGATCAGGTGCTGGAGGCCAACAGGCTTGCCACCGATGCCAAGAGGGAAAACACCTTGCTGAAGGAGGAGCTGTCGAAGTTGAAGCAATAGATGAAGGAGGAGCAGGATGCCAGGCGTGCGGCAGCGGTCACAGTTGATAAGAAGGAAGGCGTTCTCCGTGAATCCATCAAAGATTTATTGGGTAAAATTCACGACACATAGTTTCTTTTTTGGTATTTCTCTACTGGCTATTGACCTGTCTTTCTGTCAGAGGCCGCCAATATAATCGTCACTCGACGCCATCAGCTTCGGGAGGACTCCACATCCGATGCCTTGTCGCTTGCTGCCGAGTCAAATGTCTAAGTCCTCGGGCTTCTGCAAAAGACTAGAGGAGCACTGTCGAGGCTGTACTCGATGATCTTCCCGAAGGCGAAGCAGGACAAGACCCTTGGCGAGATGGCGGATGCTTTTCTTGTCGACTCTTCCGAGCCTGTGGAGGTATTTAAACGTCGTTCTCGATTGTTTGGGGCGGTTCGTACTTTCCAACTGCTAATGGGTCATGGGCTGGGGTCTGATTTGGAGAAGTTATCTAAGGCATTGCCTGTGGATGACGACAACCACGTAGTCGACCTTGAACCCTTCAAAAGATCGGCAGTAACTTGTGCCAATCAACTGCTGAAGTTGGTAGACGAAGCACAAGCCAAGCCTACCCCTGAAGCTGCCCCTGGCTCATCGCCAGCGCCTCCTTAAACTTGTTGTTTCATTGTTTGTAAATAAGACCAATCGTAACTTAACTTAGTCCTATTTATTTCGGCTCTGTTGCTAATTCGAACAACCTTTTGGATGTAATATATATGTCAACACTCCCGATGGGAGTTTTATGTTAACGTCTTACTGAATCGAAGATTGTACTGCAGATTTCTTCATCTTCTTCTCGTGCCGAGCTTTTCTCGAATCCTTCGACTAACGATGAATCTGACCTTGTTCGCCGCTTACGTGACCAAGTGTCTCGTTTAAATAAAGACATTGCTTCTCTTCGGGCCTTGGCAGCGTTGGTGAAGAAAAAGGGGAAATAGCAGTATGCTCTCGATAGTCTTCATGTTGCCACCGAAAGTTTGGGCTGTGAGTGTTTTCCCCATCTTCTGACTCCTGGCGCAGCTCGGATGTTCTTTTTAACTGATATTCGTTCCTTTCCAGTCGTATCTTCAGATAAATCCGAGGAAGACAGGAGGATTCATGAGAAGGTCGAAGCGATGACTGATGCTGCTCACCCAAAGCACGATCTGTGGCTGGATCGTCTGAAAGCCGTTATCATGGCGAAGTTTAAGAATCGGGTGGAGAAGGAACATTTCTACTTCGATAAGTTCCACGCCCATCTCACGATGGTCTGGAATACTTTGTTTCCTCTGGACCAAGCACCCGAAACTTTATCTGCCCTGTTCACCCGATTCAAGTCTCCCGAAAGGATTCGTCTGTTGGTGCGGAAAGAACTTCTGGCTGGTGCTGAGCTTGCCTTTGCTTCAGTATTGGCAATGCCATCCGTCTTTAGACTTGAGAGCCGTAGCAAACACTGAGAGGAGTTTAGGCCAATATTATGATGTTGCTAGAGGTCCCGCTTATACCATTGTTTCTCGGATGGAGTCATGCCTTGAAAAGGATCTGAAGGCCCACTGGAACCAGGGAGCTCAATCATGAATGTAATAACCTTGTTCCTGCATAAGTTTGTTTTTGTACAAATTTACTGTGTACGTTGCACGCTATGTTAGTTTGATTGGTATTTTATTGTCGAGGGTGGCTGAGTGATCAGTTCAACCTGATCTCTCGACGACTTCGTTAGATTATGCAATGTTATTGCGAAGCCGATATGTAAGTTTTGTAAGAGCGAGACCCATCGACGTAGTCGAGGGAATTAGACGTTTAGCTTCGTCACGCGGTGCACCGGTTTGAGCTTCATTTTGTGATAATGTAACCATCGACTGCAGCACTCGTGTATTTTCTCGAGGCTTGGATTGGTTGTTTTTGTGTGTCATTAATCTTAGCTCCCGTTGAGAGTATTTAATTAATGACACTGTGTAAGCGCATTTTTTAGGCCAGCGCTCCCGATGGGAGTAAGAGCCAATGGTAGGGGCCCCAAACGGTATGTTCGGGTGATAAGGCCTGAAGCAAGGAAAAAGGTAGAAAACCTGATTAGAACTTTATTCGCAGTGCAAAAGCAACCTTAAGGGCTGTTGAGTAAAAAACAATCATATCCTATGTATAAAATCGTCGCAACTGTGCGATGTTCCATGGATTCTCAACGTCTTTTCCCGAAGCTGGGTTTTTGAGCCGATATGCTCCTCCTGGTATCACTTCGGTGACGATATATGGTCCTTCCCATGGGGATTCAAGTTTCAAGGGTCTTTCTTGCTTCAGCCGAAGTACCATATCCCCGACGTTAAAGCTCGACTGCGTATTCTTCGGCTGTGATAATTTCTCAACGCCTGCTGGTATACCGTCGTTCTTGTCAAGGCAATGTCTCGTGCCTCGTCGAGGAGGTCCACAGCGTCCTGCAGCGCGATATTGGAAGAGGATTCCGTGTATGCTGTCACCCGAGGTGCTTCAAACCGAACGTCGGCTGGTAGGACTGCCTCGGCTCCATGCACCAAGAAGAATGGGGTGTACTGAGTCGACCTGTTAGGTGTAGTACGTAAACTCCAGAGTACGGATGGTAACTCTTCGACCCAGGCTCCAGCTGCACCTGTAAGGCGTTTCTTGAGGACATCTCCTATGAGACCGTTGATCCTTCCCACCTAGCCATTGGTCTGTGGGTGGGCCACTGATGCAAACTTTAGTTTGATTCCTCCGTCATCGCAAAATTTTCGAAACTCTTTGGAGTCAAAGTTGGTTCTGTTGTCTGTGACGATACTGTGAGGCATACTAAATCGACAGGTTATTTCCTTGAAGAATTGAACTGTTGTTTTAGCTTTTTGATTTCGTACAGGTACTGCGCCGATCCACTTGGTGAATTTGTCGACTGCGACCAGTAGGTACGTGTGTCCTCCAGGTGACGACCTTGGCAGCGGTCCAACTTGGTCGAGTCCCCATTGAGCAAAGGGCCATGCCAGCGGTATTGTCATCAGATCTGTCGCAGGGGCGTGCGGCTTTGGTGAAAAACGCTGGCAGGGGTCGCACTTCATGACCAGATCTCGAGCATCCGAAGCTGCCGTTGGCCAATAAAATCCCGCCCTGAAGGCTTTCGCCACAAGTGCCCTGCTTCCTGCATGATGTCCACAGGTTCCTTCGTGTATCTCGCGCAACAGTGCTCTTCCATCGTCATTAGCAATACACCTTTGGAAAATACCAGAAATGTTGCGCTTGTAAAGTTCACCGTTTACTATGGCGAAGGCTTTCGATCGTCTGACGATTCGTCTTGCTTCTACTGGATCCTCCGGCAACTCCTGCTTCGTTAGATATGCTAGGAGCGGCTTGGTCCACAGTGGCTCGAGGAGGAGGACTTGTTCGGCAAGAGGAGTTGGAGGTTCTTCGGCAGCTCGTTGTGGGCTCGCTTCCGTTTTGTCAGCCGACGGTTTTGGAGGTGTCGATACTTTCTCTTTTATCGATCGTTGAGTAATGACTTCGTAGAACACTCCGTCTGGGATGGGGGAGCACATGGACCCGATATTCGCCAAAGTGTCGGCTTCCTCGTTACTGGCTCTGCCGATATGTTTGAGCTCGCATCCTTCGAATTTGGCTTCCATGTTTTGGTACAACTGTCGGTAGGCAATCATGTTATCGCTGACCGCGTCACACAGGTTCATTGACTGTTGTACTACCAAGTTTGAGTCTCCATAGATTTCTAGGCGAGTTGCCCCACATGCCTTTGCCATCTTCATTCCGTGTAACAATGCCTCGTACTCTGCCTCGTTATTCGTCGGCAGGGGGAAATTCATACGTAGTATGTACCTCATCTTATCTCCCTGTGGTGATATCAATACCACCCCTGCTCCTGCACCTGTGCTACGTTTCGACCCGTCGAAGTACATTATCCACGATCCTGACATATCGGGTGCTGCTGGTGTCTGTGACTGGATCCAATCTGCCACGAAATCTGGGAGGATCTGGGATTTTATCGTTGTTCGATTAACGTAAGTTATGTCGTGTGGTGCTATCTCGATGGCCCATTGAGACACTCGACAGGTAGCCTCTGGATTGGTCATTATGTTCTTCAATGGCGCTTCGCTCACGACGATAATCGGGTGCTCCGTGAAGTAGTGCCGTAACTTGCGGGCTGACCTCCATAGTGCGTATGCCAGCTTCTGATGATGGGGGTACCTCTGCCTTGCAGGTGTGAGCACCTCACTGAGGTAATAAACAGGCCTCTGCACACCATGAACTCTCCCCGCTTCTTCTCGTTCGACGACCAAAACGCTGCTAAAGACTTGTGTTGTCGCGGCTATGTACATAAGCAACGTCTCTTTCTCGCGCGGAGTTACAAGGACTGGGGAGGTCGACAAGATTTTCTTCAAGTTGTCGAAGGACTCCTGCGCCTCCTTTGTCCACTCGAACTTTTCTGATTTTTTCATCAAGTTGTAGAAGGGCAGAGCTTTCTCCCCTAGCTTGGCGATGAATCTATTGAGCGCTGCTAGTCGTCCTGCCAACTGCTGCACTTGGTGCAGATTCTTTGGCGGCTCCATGTCAAGAATAGCTTTGGTCTTCAAGGGGTTGGCTTCAATTCCTCTGGCTGAAATGAAGTACCCGAGTACTTGTCCCCCTGGCACTCCTAAGAAACATTTCTTGGGATTCAGCTTGATTTTATACCTGTCTAGGTTGTCGAAAGTTTCCCGCAAATCATCGATGAGAGTGGTGGCTGATGTCTACGCACGCTTCTATTCTTGTAGACAGTGTTGGGCCTCCAAGAGCAGAGGTTTGTAGAACAGCAGCAAGTTTCCCTTAAGTGGATCACCCAAGGTTTATCGAACTCAGGGAGGAAGAGGTCAAAGATATCCCTCTCAAGCAACCCTGCAACCACAAAGCAAGAAGTCTCTTGTGTCCCCAACACACCTAATAGGTGCACTAGTTCGGCGAAGAGATAGTGAAATACAGGTGGTATGAATGAATATGAGCAGTAGTAACGGCGTGAGAAAAGTGCTTGCTGGCGTACAGTTGATGGTATTAATATTGCAGGAAGTAAAGATGTAGTAAAACAGTAAACAAGCAGCGATAGCAGTATTTAGGAACAAGGCCTAGGGATCATACTTTCACTAGTGGACACTCTCAACATTGATCACATAACAGAATAAATAGATAGATGCTAGACTCTACACCCTCTTGTTGGATGATGAACACCACTAACTGTGTAGGATTACACGAACCCTCAATGCCGGAGTTAACAAGCTCCACAATATTCAATGTTCATATTTAAATAACCTTAGAGTGCATGACAGATCAACATAACCAAACCAAGTACTAACATAGCATGCACACTCGTCACCTTCACACTACGAAAGGAGGAATAGATCACATCAATACTATCATAGCAATAGTTAACTTCATAATCTACAAGAGATCACAATCATAGCCTACGCCAAGTACTACACGATGCACACACTTGTCACCATTACACCGTGCGGGAGGAATAAACTACTTTAATAACATCACTAGAGTAGCACACGGATAAATTGTGATACAAAACACATTGCAATCATAAAGAGATATAAATAAGCACTTCACTATGCCATTCATAACGGTGAATAAGTATTCCGTGAAATATAGCCTAAGAGACCCACACGGTGCACACACTTGTCACCTTTACACACGTGGGACAAGGAGTCTCCGGAGATCACATAAGTAAAATCCACTTGACTAGCATAATGACATCTAGATTACAAGCATCATCATATGAATCTCAATCATGTAAGGCAGCTCATGAGATTATTGTATTGAAGCACATAGGAGAGAGATTAACCACATAGCTATCGGTACAGCCCCGAGCCTCGATGGAGAACTACTCCCTCCTCATGGGAGATAGCAGCGTTGATGAAGATGGCGGTGGTGTCGATGGAGGAGCCTTCCGGGGGCACTTCCCCGTCCCGGCGGCGTGCCGGAACAGAGACTCCTGTCCCCCAGATCTTGGCTTCGCGATGGCGGCGACTCTGGAAGGTTTCTCGTACCGTGGCTTTTCCCGTATCGAAGTTTTAGGTCAGGGACCTTTTTATAGGCGAAGAGGCGGAGTCGGAGAGGCGACGACACAATAGGGGGGAGCGGGCCCCCCCTTGGCCGCGCCAGGGTCATGTGTGGTGGGCCTGTGGCCCCCCTCTGGCGACTCTCGGGTGTTCTGGAAGCTTCGTGGAAAAATAGGATGCTAGGCCTTGATTTCGTCTGATTCCGAGAATATTTCCTTACTAGGATTTCTGGAACCAAAAATAGCAGAAAACAACAACTGGCCCTTCGGCATCTCGTCAATAGGTTAGTTCCGGAAAACGCATAAATATGACATAAAGTATGCATAAAACATGTAGATATCATCAATAATGTGGCATGGAACATAAGAAATTATATCAGCATCCCCAAGCTTAGTTCCTGCTCGTCCCGAGCAGGTAAACGATAACAAAAATAATTTCTGGAGTGACATGCCATCATAAACTTGATCATACTATTGTAAGCATGTGTAATGAATGCAGCGATCAAAACAATGATAATGACGTGAGTAAACAAATGAATCATAAAGCAAAGACTTTTCATGAATAGTACTTTCAAGACAAGCATCAATAAGTCTTGCATAAGAGTTAACTCATAAAGCAATAATTCAAAGTAAAAGGTATTGAAGCAACATAAAGGAAGATTAAGTTTCAGCGGTTGCTTTCAACTTATAACATGTATATCGCAAAGTAATATAACAAGTGCAATATGCAAGTATGTAGGAATCAATGCACAGTTCACACAAGTGTTTGCTTCTTGAGATGGAGAGAAATAGGTGAACTGACTCAACATAAAAGGTAAAAGAAAGGCCCTTCGCAGAGGGAAGCATTGATTGCTATATTTGTGCTAGAGCTTTGGTTTTGAAAACATAAAGAGAGCATGCAAATAAAGTTTTGAGAGGTGTTTATTGTTGTCAACGAATGGTAGCGGGTACTCTAACTACCTTATCAACCATACTTTCAAGAGCGGCTCCCATGAAGGACGTTATCTCTACCAGCAAGGTAGATCATCCCTCTTCTCTTTTGTTTACACATGTACTTTAGTTAGTTTTTCTTTATTTATGGATGACACTCCTCCCAACCTTTTGCTTACACAAGCCATGGCTAACCGAATCCTCGGGTGCCTTCCAACATTCACATACCATGGAGGAGTGTCTATTTGCAAAATTAAGTTGCTTACTGATAGATCGAGCAAAACATGTGAAGAGAATTATTAATGCAAGTTAATTAATTGGGGCTGGGCACCCCATTGCCAGCTCTTTTTGCAAAATTATTGGATAAGCGGATGAGCCACTAGTCCATTGGTGAAAGTCTGTCCGAAGTAAATGACAAGATCGAAAGATAAACACCACATACTTCCTCATGAGCTATAAAACATTGACACAAATAAGAGGTGATAAATTTTGAATTATTTAAAGGTAGCACTCAAGCAATTTACTTTGGAATGCCGGAGAAATACCATGTAGTAGGTAGGTATGGTGGACACAAATGGCATAGTGGTTGGCTGAAGGATTTTGGATGCATGAGAAGTATTCCCTCTCGATACAAGGTTTAGGCTAGCAAGGTTATTTGAAACAAACACAAGGATGAACCGATGCAGCAAAACTCACATAAAAGACATATTGTAAACATTATAAGACTCTACACCGTCTTCCTTGTTGTTCAAAACTCAATACTAGAAATTATCTAGACTTTAGAGAGACCAAATATGCAAACCAAAATTTAGCAAGCTCTATGTATTTCTTCATTAATAGGTGCAAAGTATATGATGCAAGAGCTTAAACATGAGCACAACAATTGCCAAGTATCAAATTATTCAAGACATTTTACCAATTACTACATGTAGCATTTCCCGTTTCCAACCATATAACAATTAACGAAGCAGTTTCAACCTTCGCCATGAACATTAAAAGCTAAGAACACATGTGTTCATATGAACCAGCGGAGCGTGTCTCTCTCCCACACAAGCATTTATTCAGAGAATGAAAATAACAAAACGAAAATAAAAGCACACAGACGCTCCAAGTAAAGTACATAAGATGTGACCGAATAAAAATATAGTTTCAAGAGAAGGAACCTGATAATTTGTCGATGAAGAAGGGGATGCCTTGGGCATCCCCAAGCTTAGATGCTTGAGTCTTCTTATAATATCCAGGGATGAACCATGGGGGCATCCCCAAGCTTAGACTCTTCACTCTTCTTGATCATAGTATATCATCCTCCTCTCTTGACCCTTGAAAACTTCCTCCACACCAAACTCGAAACAAACTCATTAGAGGGTTAGTGCATAATCAAAAATTCACATGTTCAGAGGTGACACAATCATTATTAACACTTCTGGACATTGCCTAAAGCTACTGGAAGGTAATGGAACAAAGAAATCCACCCAACACAGCGAAAGAAGCAATGCGAAATAAAAGGCAGAATCTGTCAAAACAGAACAGTCCGTAAAGACAAATTTTAAAATGGCACCAGACTTGCTCCGATGAAAATGCTCAAATTGAATGAAAGTTGCGTACATATCTGAGGATCACTCACGTAAATTGGCATAATTTTCTGACTTACCTACAGAGAATTAGGCCCAGATTCGTGACAGCAAGAAATCTGTTTCTGCGCAGTAATCCAAATCTAGTATGAACCTTACTATCAACGACTTTACTTGGCACAACAATGCAACAAAACTAAGATAAGGAGAGGTTGCTACAGTAGTAACAACTTCCAAGACTCAAATATAAAACAAAGTACTATAGTAAAATAAACACATGGGTTATCTCCCAAGAAGTTCTTTCTTTATAGCCATTAAGATGGGCTCGGCAGTTTTAATGATGCACTCGCAAGAAATAGTAGTTGAAGCAAAAGAGAGCATCAAGAGGCAAATTCAAAACACATTTAAGTCTAACATGCTTCCTATGCAAAGGAATCTTGTAAATAAACAAATTCAAGAAGCATAATGCAACAAGCATAGAAAGATAAAACAAGTGTAACTTCAAAAATTTCAGCATATAGAGATGTGTTTTAGTAACATGAAAATTTCTACAACCATATTTTCCTCTCTCATAATAATACCCAGTGGCATCATGAGCAAACTCAACAATATAACTATCACATAAAGCATTCTTATCATGAGTCTCAAGCATAAAATTATTACTACTCCCAACATAAGCATAGTTATTCTTATTAATTGTAGTAGGAGCAAATTCAACAAAGTAGCTATCATTATTATTCTCATCATCAAATATAGGAGGCATATTGTAATCATAATCAAATTTATCCTCCATAACAGGTGGCACCAAAAGACCAATATCATTATAATCATCATAAATAGGAGGCAAAGTATCATCAAAGTAAATTTTCTCCTCAATGCTTGGGGGACTAAAAATATCATGCTCATCAAAGCCAGCTTCCCCAAGCTTAGAATTTTCCATATCATTAGCAACAATGGTGTTCAAAGCGTTCATACTAATATGTTCCATAGGTTTTTAAATTTTCGCATCAAACCATCCATGTCTTAAATCAGGAAATAGAATAAGAAGCTCATTGTTGTCCATTATGCCAAACTAGTGTAAACAAGAAACAAAAAGATGCAATTGCAGGATCTAAAGGAAATAGCTTCGAGCACACACACAACGGCAACATAAAAGTACTTTACCTGGGACCGGAGTATGAGTGTCTTTTACCTTTCCTCCCCGGCAACGGCGCCAGAAAATAGCTTGTTGCCGGGGTCCGGTGTGTGTGTGCCGTTTACCTTTCCTCCCCGGCAACGGCGCCAGAAAATAGCTTGATGTCTACGCACGCTTCTATTCTTGTAGACAGTGTTGGGCCTCCAAGAGCAGAGGTTTGTAGAACAGCAGCAAGTTTCCCTTAAGTGGATCACCCAAGGTTTATCGAACTCGGGGAGGAAGAGGTCAAAGATATCCCTCTCAAGCAACCCTGCAACCACAAAGCAAGAAGTCTCTTGTGTCCCCAACACACCTAATAGGTGCACTAGTTCGGCGAAGAGATAGTGAAATACAGGTGGTATGAATGAATATGAGCAGTAGTAACAGCGCGAGAAAAGTGCTTGCTGGCGTACAGTTGATGGTATTAATATTGCAGGAAGTAAAGATGCAGTAAAACAGTAAACAAGCAGCGATAGCAGTATTTAGGAACAAGGCCTAGGGATCATACTTCCACTAGTGGACACTCTCAACATTGATCACATAACAGAATAAATAGATAGATGCTAGACTCTACACCCTCTTGTTGGATGATGAACACCACTAAGCGTGTAGGATTACACGAACCCTCAATGCCGGAGTTAATAAGCTCCACAATATTCAATGTTCATATTTAAATAACCTTAGAGTGCATGACAGATCAACATAACCAAATCAAGTACTAACATAGCATGCACACTGTCACCTTCACACTACGAAAGGAGGAATAGATCACATCAATACTATCATAGCAATAGTTGACTTCATAATCTACAAGAGAACAATCATAGCCTACGCCAAGTACTACACGATGCACACACTGTCACCATTACACCGTGCAGGAGGAATAAACTACTTTAATAACATCACTAGAGTAGCACACAGATAAATTGTGATACAAAACACATTGCAATCATAAAGAGATATAAATAAGCACTTCACTATGCCATTCATAACGGTGAATAAGTATTACGTGAAATATAGCCTAAGAGACCCACACGGTGCACACACTTGTCACCTTTACACACGTGGGACAAGGAGTCTCCGGAGATCACATAAGTAAAATCCACTTGACTAGCATAATGACATCTAGATTACAAGCATCATCATATGAATCTCAATCATGTAAGGCATCTCATGAGATTATTGTATTGAAGCACATAGGAGAGAGATTAACCACATAGCTATCGGTACAGCCCCGAGCCTCGATGGAGAACTACTCCCTCCTCATGGGAGACAGCAGCATTGATGAAGATGGCGGTGGTGTCGATGGAGGAGCCTTCCGGGGGCACTTCCCCGTCCCGGCGGCGTGCCGGAACAGAGACTCCTGTCCCCCAGATCTTGGCTTCGCGATGGCGGCGGCTCTGGAAGGTTTCTCGTACCGTGGCTTTTCCCGTATCGAAGTTTTAGGTCAGGGACCTTTTTATAGGCGAAGAGGCAGAGTCGGAGAGGCGACGACACAATAGGGGGCGCGGGCCCCCCCTTGGCCGCGCCAGGGTCATGTGTGGTGGGCCTGTGGCCCCCCTCTGGCGACTCTCGGGTGTTCTGGAAGCTTCATGGAAAAATAGGATGCTGGGCCTTGATTTCGTCCGATTCCGAGAATATTTCCTTACTAGGATTTACGGAACCAAAAACAGCAGAAAACGAAGCGGCCCTTCGGCATCTCGTCAATAGGTTAGTTCCGGAAAACGCATAAATATGACATAAAGTATGCATAAAACATGTAGATATCATCAATAATGTGGCATGGAACATAAGAAATTATCGATACGTCGGAGACGTATAAGTGGCGTGCTTCGTTTTCACCACGATGTCGTCGATATAGACTTCAATGTTCCTCCCAATCTGCTCTCCAAGGCAAGCTTGCATGCAACATTGATAAGTTGCTCCTGCGTTTTTCAACCCAAAGGTCATGACGTTGTAACAGAAAACGCCGTGTGGGGTGATGAACGCGGTTAGCTCATGGTCTTCTTTCTTCAGCTTAATCTAATTATACCCGGAGTATGCATCAAGAAAGGAGAGACGATCGCATCCGGCTGTGGAGTCGACTATCTGGTCTATACGAGGTAGCGGGAAGTGATCTTTTGGGCAGTGCTTATTAAGGCTAGTGTAATCGATGCACATGCGGAGGGTGCTCGTGTCTTTTTTCGGCACCATAACGGGGTTAGCCACCCATTCGGATTCCTTAAGCTCTTGAATAAATCCTGCCTTGCGGAGTCGGCTAACTTCCTCGCCAATTGCTCTTCTCTTTGGCTCAGAAAATCGGCGCATTGACTGCTGTACTGGTTTGGCTTTCGGGTCAACGTTAAGGGCGTGCTCAGCGAGTTCCCTGGGGATACCTGGCATGTCGAATGGTTCCCATGCAAATATCTCCCAGCGCTCACGGAGGAACTCGATGAGCGTGCCTTCCTATGCGCCAGTAAGGTCAGCCGACGTATTGACCGTTTTCTTCGGGTCAGTGGGATGCACCTGCAGCTTCTTGGCTTCCTTTGCGGCGTCAAATTCATCGGATCTTACGTTTCGGTTATCGGCTAGCGGTTGCATGTGATCTGTAACGGTGTCGATCGCGTTGAGTTCTTCCTTGGCTCCGAACTTTGAGGCGATCTTCTGGAACTCCCTGTCACAGTTGTCCGACCGAGCAAAGCTTCCATGAACGGTTATTGGGGTCCCGTTGTTTCCTGGCATCTTCAGTTTCAGGTACGCATAATGAGGTACGGCCATGAATTTGGCAAACGCGGGCCTGCCAAGGATGGCGTGATACTGAGGGCCTCTTTGTTTGGGCTGGCTGTGGCTGGTTGTGCAGCTGCGCAGAGAAAGCTGCTGCGCAGGAAAAGCTACTATTTTAAGTTTTACTCTTTGGCTATATGGCTGGCTGTTTGGCTGTTGTTGCGGTCAGAAACCCACCGGCGAGCAGCGACGGGCAACACAGTAGAGCCGGGAGGCTCCCAGGACTGCGGCTGGCCCTGGTCCCTCGAGCGACGGCCCGCAAAGCCTCGGCACGCACGTCCGATCGCTGGTGCAAGGGCGTGCCACCGACCTATACACGGTCGGGAAGGTGATGGATTTGCTTCGCTTAGTTTCTCGCATGGCATACACGTAAACATTAAATACGAGCCTCGAGAGAGCCGGAGGCTCCCCAGATCGCGGGCCGGCCCGTCCCCTCGAAGCGACGGCCCGCAGCGCACGCACGGGTCCGAGTGCCGGGTGCAAGGGCGGCCACTCCGACCTATACCGGTCGTGAAGGTGATGGATTTGCCTCGCTTAGTTTCCTCACAGACATGGCATACACGTGAACATTAAATACGAGCTCGATCGGCTCGTGTTGTCACTACAAGAAAAGTTCACTGCACAACGCCTCAAAACGTCCGCCAAGGGCATTTTGTCGTCAGTGGGCCTAACCCGACGATATGGGTTCTCAAGGTGGAAACCGCACAGGCAAAAGTCCTACGACGATTTTTTCT